>NC_026007.2:39609754-39737722 GCF_000442705.2 Elaeis guineensis | reverse complement strand
CTCCTTGCGTTGGTAAACCTATTTGCAACCAATAGATTTCTTTTCCTGTGGCAACTACACCAATCGTCATGTCTCGTTCTTGTGGAGAGACTGCATCTCCTCGGACATTGCTTGAACCCATCTCTTCTGTCTTGGCACTCACATGACCTTTGTAGGTGTAAGGGTCCCCATTCGCTGTTACCAGGGCATAAGACAACATCTCCTCAAAGCCATATCATTGCCATTGCCTGACATTTTTTTTAGGCTTGTGCAATGCAACCCCGATGTCCATCCTAGGTCCAACTTGTCCTGCTGGATCTCTTGGCTTCTATCACCCATCTGAGCTCTCACCTATGGAGACACATCTAAAGAGTGCTCCACCTGAATACCAAGTCCTCCGATGCACTTGCAAGAGGCAAAAGAGAATAGGATATAAGTTGTCCAGCACTCCTACTGGACCTCCTGCTGCTCTTCATGCCATCTCACCTTTGGAGAACTAAATTTTCATCAAAGGTGATATCCCTAATGACAACCTTCTTCTCCAAGGGATCCCACAGCCAGTATCCTTTAATTCTTCATGGATACCCAAGAACACCATCTTCCATGACCTGGCATCCACTTGGTCCGCTCACCAGCATTGATATGCACATATGCCGTGCACCCAATCACCCTTAGATGGCTCGCCCAATCTCCTTTCAGACCATTTTTTCTTTGAAACACCACCATTAATCTTGTGTTGAGGTGACCGATTCACTTAGCAGGCTGCATCCATTGTATCAACCAGAATGCCTTAAGAAGCCCTGCTTGTAGTCTCATGCACCGTGCCTTTTTCCAAAAGGGTTCTGTTAATCCTCTCGGCACCCCATTTTGCTGAGGAGTCTCTCTCATTGGAAGTATCTTTTGATATGTCATACTCCTCATAAAAAATATGGAACTCCCTACTGGTGTACTTCTCTGCCATTGTCAGATCGCAGAAACTTCAAGCTCCAACCTATCTCCTTTTCACCTCAGCTTTCCACACCTTGAATTTGGTGAAGACTTCTGATTCTTTCCTTCATGAGTAGCCACCTTTCTCAGAAATCCTTATAAAGGTCAGAAGTATCTCACCCCTTTTCTAACTGAAATCGGGGTCGGTCCCCATACATCAGTGGACTAGTTTCAGTGGGGCTGCACTGCGGGCTGAACTAGTAATGAACTACACTCTCCTCTATTTTTTCATCTGGGATGGCTCACATACCTCTGAAATATCTCTATCTAGATCTGAAATCAGATCATGCTTGCTCAGCTTTCATCCCACAATCACCCATGTGGCCTAGGCGATAGTGCCACAACCGATAAGCCCCTGCAGATCCTGTGCTGCAGCTACTGCATCAGATTCTCCGATCACCATAAATCCTTCCAACCTATAAAGATTATTCTCCATCCTTCTACCTCTCATCACCACCATGGCTCCATTAGAGATATTTAAGACTTCACTTCTGGTACGACTGCTGAAGCTGAAGCCACTCCGCTTCAAATAGCTCAGTGACACCAGATTCTTCTTCAATTCTGGGATGTACTTTACATTTGTGAGAGTCTGCACCATCTCATCAAACATCCTCACCCGAATGCTCCTTATACCAGCAATTTTGTATGGGTGATCATCTCGAGTGTCACGGTCTCCTCATCAAACTTGGTGTATGTCACGAACCAAGAACGATCTGGAGTGTAGTGATGCGAGCAGGCTGAATCTAAGGTCCATACATCTGTGTATCGCCTGTGACCATTAGATACCACCAAGAGATCATCCTCCACCTCCTGATCAGCCACTATACTCAGACATCAGATCCTCCCTTGTCTCTCTTCTTGCTCTTTCACTACAAGCAATCTTGCTTGAAGTGCCCGATCTTATTGCACTTGTAGCACTGAGCCTCTTTCTTACTTCTACTCTTCTGGGACTTTGATCATCCCCTTGACATGCCCTTTTCTTTTCCTCTTTCTGACCACTCTCTTACGGCCAAACCCTTCTTGGGGGGCTCCATCCTTGGTCATCTTTTCTGTTGCCCAGCTATGCAACCCAAGAGGGGGGGTGAATTGGGTTTCTAAAAAATTTTAAGCCCAACAGATTACTTATGAAGAACAAAACAAAGACTTTAATTCAATATTAATTCCCTAAGGTAGGAATGCAAGAATATAATAAAGAAATAAAGTGAAGAGATAAAGCACACCACAAACACAAGGATTTATAGTGGTTCGGTGCTAACCTTGCACCTACATCCACTCCCCAAGATCCTACTTGGGAATTTCAATCCACTATCCTTTGTATTCAACCCGAATACAAAACGTCAGAAACTCCGACACTAGCTATCCCAAGCTAGATCACTTATTTCTCGGGTACAAGTAAACCCAAAACACTCCGATTTCAGGTTCGGATCAACCTTTCCTTATTTTGGAAATCCTCCAAAAACAAGAACAAAAACTCACAAAGAGTTAGAAAATTTAGAGCACAAATTAATACAATAACAGCTCCTTTAAATGAGAGAATATAACAATAAAAGCTTTACTCAAATGAAGAACCCCTTTTTCAGATTTTCTCAAAGTGGATGAACGCTTGAATGCTTGAGAAGAGGTTGATTGTTGATTGAAGATCTCTTGAAAGCTTTGAACGATCTCTAGATCAAGGTTGAAACAATAGGCGTGAAGAATTCTCTCCTTGAAAGATCTTGCTTTTTTTCTTTCACAATCTCTCTGGTATATTGTGGATCCTCTCTCTTTTTCTTTTTGGATTTTTCATTGATCTCAGGCTTTTTCTTGCAAATTTTGGATCCTTTCTTCTATTCTTCTCTTCTTTTGATTTCACGTTTGATCCGCTATTTAATCTGCAATTTCTTTCACCATTTAAAGCATTTTGTAGCATTAGAAGCAAGAGAAAACAATTTAAGTAGATAAAGAGCCGTTAGAGGATTTTTAGGAAGCATAAATAGCAATTAAAATGGGCAAAAAAATAGCCGTTGCTGACATTTCCCATCACAGGGGTCGACTCATGAGTCGACTCATGCTTCAGGGGTCGACTCATGAGTCGACCTCTGTTGCAAAAATCAGAGAATGCGTTTCTAGAAATTCTTGGCTCAAATTAGCAGGGGTCGACTCATGAGTCGACTCATGCCTTGTGGGTCGACTCATGAGTCGACTCACAGGTCGTGCCAAGCCAGAAAACTAGCGTGCCAAGGAGAATTTTTGCATGCCAATCAGCTCACAGTGCCATGAGTTGACTCATGAGTCGACTCATGCACTTCAAACCTTCATAACTTCAAAAATATAAGTCCAAACATAATGAAATTTTCACCAATAGATTTCAAATCATTTGTTCTACCAAATCGTACTATCAAATCAGGATTTTAGTGAAATTATGATTTTGCCCTTGAAGAGCATAAGGACTTTTTCATTTTAAAATTATTTGTATCCCTTCAATCTGCTTTGTAATCATCAAAATCAATCTAGGAGCAACAATCTCCCCCTTTTTGATGATGACAAAATATTTGAACAAAAATATTTATGTTAATGCATTAATTTCAAAAGAATCCATTATAGGTGTATATGCTTGAAAAGAGTATGATTCTTTTGGCATGTAATATAAATGCAAAAATAGTTTATCCATTTTCTTAAAGATTTGAAAAGGGTATTAGATCATTTTGAGTTCAAGATATATCAGAGAAGAGAAGAGAAATAAATTTTGCAATGTATCAGAGCAAGAAAAATAATTTTTTTTTTTTACAATGTTATCAGAAAAGATTTTACAATATATCGGAGCAAGAAAATTTTATAATATATCAGAGAAAATTTCACACTGTATTAGAGCAAATGTCAGAGAAAATTTCACACTGTATCAGAGCAAATGTTATAATATATCAGAGAAACTTTCTCACTGTATCAGATCAAATGTTATAATTTATCAGAGAAACCTTCACACTGTATCGGATTAAATTTTATCATGTATCAGAGCAAGTTAAAAGAAATTGTAGGGTGTATCAGAGTAAAACAAATTTCTTAAGATGTATCAAGGTGAATAAAATTTCAAAAGATGTATCAGAGCAAGTTTGAATTTTGAAATATATCAGAGCATATAAAAAAAATACTTATTTGCATTGTACTTATGATTTTGCTTTTGATGGATGACTTTTTGTTTAAGTTCTGTCTGATACCAAATTTCGATACCAAATTTCTCAAAGTTTTGTTTAATCTTTCAATCCTTGTTTTTGTTTAATTTCTCCAATATTTATTTAATTTCTCCAATATTTATTTTAATCTTCCAATCTTTGTTTTTGTTTAATTTCTCCTCCTTTTTCTCATAATTTAGGGTTTTGCTTTTTGTCTAATTTCAATTTTTGTTTTTGTTTAATTTCTCTCCCTTTTTGACATCATCAAACATAGTTAACTCTTCCTTTTTCTGAAACATTCTTTAATTTCTTCCTCTTTAGAGTTTTTCACAGATGTTTGCTCCCCCTTAATATAGCAATTATCAACAGCAAACAACAACAAGGAGAAGACAATATTTCAACAAGAAGAAAATATATAACCAAAATATGATCATTACAAAGAGGTAGAAATATAGGTAAAAGATGATTCCATTAATATCATAATTATTTCAATACATTATTCTTAAAAATAAAATTCAACCAGCTAATTGTCAATACATGGCCCCAAGGTATAGATCCTAGAACAAGATACCAACTCCTAGGACCTAGTAAAGATCAAGATAAGTCAATGATCGGAGTCATCAGATATAGGGTGAGGAGATGATGGATCAGAAGTGCGTCCTCTACCCCGTCTGCCTCTTCCACGAGTAGGAGAGCGAGATGAACTGGGAGGCTGAGAACGCTGAGATGCTAGGGACTGAACAGAAAGGGTGAGTCTGATAGAATCAAGTACGTTCAGTGCTCTTGAAACAGATTGAAGTAGAGCAGTGAACTGGGTGGTAGCATGCTCACTTGATCCTCGGATCTCTTTCCTCAGTAATTCATATCCACCTTCTAGTGCTCCTCTGAGCCTGCCAGCCTCTGCAGTGAGGTCTGTGACCTCAATAGTAGACTCCTGTGGCTGGGGATGGGCCAATGCAAGGACTTGCCCATGCAAGTCAAGAACTCTGCCAGTCAGTCTCCAGACTGTGTCCTCAAGCTGCTGGATCCTGATGGACTGATCTGAAATCATCTGAAATACAGTGGAGATGTGGGGAGTAATGGTCTGATCAGAAGAGGTAGCTCCAGGTGCAAAAGAAGTACTACTCCACTGGTTAGACAGCAAAGAAGCCACACGCTGAGATATATGCTCGATCTGATCATCAGCCAGTCTGAACTTTGAATGAGGTGCTCTGCTCTCTGGCTGATACACTGGTGTGGGCATCCTAGTAAACTCAGAAGGGCCAGCCTCAGTATCAGGAATGAACTGGGTATCTGGTGAAGCTGCCCTGAAGTCATGTACAGGAGAAGATGGACCTTCTTCTTCTACTCTGCCTTCAGTTCTGTCTTCAGCTCTTTCCTCAACTCTCTCCTCAGTTCTTTCTTCAGAGCCCTTGATCCAACCACCAACAGTCTTTGTAATTTCCATTCGATGCAGGCTGTGTTGGTTGAAAGTGTCTACATGTGAGAGCTTGGTAGCAGCCTCCCCCTCACAACTAACTCCAAACCTCCTAAATACTCTAGTAAGGGCCATACCATAAGGCAAGTGTGCCTTGGATCTGTTCAAAGTTTCTCTCATGGCCTCTATCATAAGTGCAGGGAGGTTTAGGGGGGTCTGAGTGATGATATGAAACATGACACAAACATCTCTGCCAGATAGTAGATCATGCCTACCACTCCTAGTAAAGAAGAGTTTTGTTACAATCTGATGCAGGACCCTCATCTCAATGGATAATAGCTTTGCTTCCAATTTGTTTAAATTTCCTGAAAAAGCTTCTCCTAAGATAATTCTGATCCCTTCTTCTTTAATTGGGAGTTCCATATATGAGTATCCTTCACTAGGCAACTGAAGTATATCTCCCAATATCCTAGAATCCAAGCATATGTCAATCCCCTTTACAGTTGAAGTCACTGACCCGTTTCCATAATGTAGGTTCTGGTAGAACTCTCTAACTAGATCAACATAGGTGACTTCCTTAAGAGAGCAATAAAGTTCCCATCCTTGATTTTTGATCTTACTTGCAAAAGTAAAGCCTTCTTTCTCAAAGAACCGAAAATCTATATTTTTTCCGGTTTCTACTTTTCTATCAGAAAGAGGATTCACTCTGGGGCTTATGGAGGATTGAGAGGGACCTTGAGCAGGTACTGAAACTGGATCGGGAACACTGGAAGACTGAGCATGCCTTTTCTTTCAGACAAATTCCTCAAGCTCACGGATTGATTTCCTTCTTTGGGGAAGTTTCATCTTTGGAGCCATATCCAATAAAGTAGCAGACAAGAAGACTTGAATTGAGTGGAGGAGAGATCACAAGAGAGTAAAGAGGAATTTTAGTGGAGAAAAGAAGTGGATTTTGGAAGTTCGGTGAAGTGCTAGGGCACGTTCAAACCGCGCCAAGCAAAGCGAGAAAGCACAGAAAATCCTTTTGAAGGAGGCGATTTTTGGTGGAGAGGAGGAGGGAGAATTGCCTCAGAATTGATCCTTGGATTTGGAGCAAGAAGAGTTGGAGAAGATGGCTTTTGGAAGAAGAACGATGGGAAGATGAGTCGTCTCACAAGCAGTAACCCTTATAAAAACAATGAACCCGTTGAAAGTTGGTGGGATTTACAAGTTTGCCGTTGAGTCGACTCATGGGGGTCGACTCATGAAGTTCAGAAAATCAGGAAAAATATGAATAAATTCCAGAAAAATTTAAAATTTTGAGTGAAAGAATTTTGCTCAATGATAAGTTTTTAGAGTGATAAATCTGAGCTTTTGGGACCAGGATGGATGTTGAAAATTGAGCTCTAATCAATTCTTTGAAAATTGAGAAATTTTAGATAAATGAATCTAGAATTCCTAGATTTCTCCTAATTTCACAGAATCTATCCTCACTAAGGGTCTTTGTAAAGATATCGACTAATTGATTTTCAGTGCAAACATATTCAAGAATTATATTTTTATTTTGAACATGTTCTCTTATGAAATGATGTCTTACTTCAATATGTTTAGATCTTGAGTGTTGAATTGGATTTTTAGATAGATTTATGGCACTTGTATTATCACATTTTATTGGTGTTTCATTAAGTTTGATTCCAAAATCTTTGAGTTATTGCTTAATCCACAAGATTTGAGCACAACAACTTCCGGCTGCAATGTATTCGGCCTCAGCCGTAGACAGTGCCACCAAATTTTATTTTTTGCTAAACCATGAGATTAGGTTTACTCCAAGAAATTGACAAGTTCCACTTGTGCTTTTTCTATCTAATTTACATCCAGCAAAATCAGCATCTGAATATCCTAACAAATTAATTTATGAGTCCTTAGAGTACCATAACCCTATAGTTTGTGTACCATTTAAGTATCTAAGGATTCTTTTAACAGCATTCAAATGAGATTCCTTAGGATTAGATTGATATCTTGCACATAAGCAAACACTAAACATGATATCAGGCCTACTTGCAGTTAAATACAATAATGAGCCAATTATACCTCTGTAGTATTTTAAGTCTACGCTTTTACCTTCATCATCCTTGTCAAGCTTACTTGAGGGACTCATTGGTGTGCCAATTGGTTTGCAGTTCTCCATTCCAAATCTTTTGAGTAGTTCCTTGGTGTACTTGCTTTGGGTGATAGAGATTCCTTCTTTTGATTGTTTGATTTGGAGTCCGAGGAAGAAGGTGAGTTCTCCCATCATGCTCATCTCGAACTCTCCCTGCATAAGCTTAGCAAAGTCTTGACAAAGGGATTCATTAGTAGACCCAAAAATTATGTCATCAACATAAATTTGTATAATTAGCATATCATTTTGGTTTCTTTTAATAAATAGGGTTGTATCTACATTGCCTCTTGAGAAACCATTATTTAGTAGAAATTTGCTTAGCCTTTCATACCATGCTCTAGGTGCTTGTTTTAGACCATATAAAGCTTTATTTAATCTAAAGACATGATTGGGAAAAGCATGATTTTCAAATCCACGGGGTTGTTCTACATATACTTCTTCAGAGATATATCTATTTAAAAATGCACTTTTAACATCCATTTGAAATAGTTTGAATTTCATAAAGCAAGCATAAGCAAGTAGAAGTCTAATGGCTTCTAATCTAGCAACAGGTGCAAAGGTTTCATCAAAATCAATTCCTTCTTCTTGATTATATCCCTTAGCAACCAGTCTTGCTTTATTTCTAATTACATTTCCATGCTCATCTAATTTGTTTCTAAAGATCCATTTTGTTCCAATTATTGAATAATCTTTATGTCTTAATACTAAGGTCCAAACATTATTTCTTTCAAATTGATTAAGTTTCTCTTGCATAGCATTAATCCAGTTATGATCATTTTTAGCTTCTTCAAAAGTTTTAGGTTCAAGTTAAGATACAAATGCACAATGATTAAGTACATCTCTAAGTGAAGAACGGGTTTTTATCCCATGCATAGGATCACCAATTATTAACTCCTTAGGGTGGTTGTGAACATACCTCCATTCCTTGGGTAAGTCATTTGTACCTTGAGGTTGTTCTTGAATTTCTTCACCTTTCTCATTTTGTTTGACTTCTTGATCCTTGTCTTCTGGAGTTGCTGAGTCTTTCAGAGTGATCTCCTTCATACCTTCTATTAGTGGATCTGCATCATCAACACCCTCATTCTTCCTTGAAGAAAGATCGTTAGATTCATCAAAGACAACATGTATGGACTCCTCAACTACTAAAGTTCTTTTGTTGAAAACTCTAAATGCTTTACTAGTGGAGGAGTAACCTAGAAGGATTGCTTCATCTGATTTTGCATCAAATTTACCAAGTTTTTCTTTACCATTATTTAATACAAAACATCGGCAACCAAAAACATGAAAATATGCAATATTTGGTTTTCTTCCTTTCCAAAGTTCATAGGGGGTTTTCTTTAAAAATTGTCTAATTAAAGCACGATTTAAAATGTAACATGCTGTGTTAATAGCTTCTGCCCAAAAATATCTTGGAAGGTTGCTTTCACAAAGCATGGTACGGGCCATTTCTTCTAAGGTTCTGTTTTTCCTTTCACTACCTCATTCTGTTGGGGTGTCCTAGGAGCAGAGAAGTTATGGCCAATTCCATTTTCATCACAAAAATTTTCAAAGTCATGATTTTCAAATTCTGTTCCATGATCACTTCTAATATTTTGAATTGAAAACCCTTTTTCATTAGTGACTTTTCGATGAAATTTAGTGAAAATTTGAAAAGTTTTATTTTTGTGAGCTAAAAAGAAAACCCATGTAAAACGAGAGTAATCATCAATTATTACAAATCCATATCGTTTTCCTCCTAGATTAGTGGTTCTAGTTGGTCCAAATAAATCCATATGTAAGAGCTCTAAAGGTCTAGAAGTTGAAACAGTATTTTTGGATTTAAATGATACTCTAGTTTGTTTACCTAATTGGCATGCATCACAAATTCTATCCTTTTCAAAATTCAGTTTTGGCAAACCGAGAACTAAATCCTTTTTAATTAATTTTGAGAGAGAATGCATGCTAATGTGTGCAAGTCTACGATGCCACAGCCAACTAGTCTCATTTATTTTAGCACTTAAGGAAACTAGGCATTGCATGTCTAATTTAGTTAAATCATTCAAGTCTACCATATAAACATTGCCATGCCTATGTCCTATAAATTTAATGCCATCGTTAATAGGACTCGTCACAATGCAAACAGATGATTCAAAACTTACTTTATATCCTTTATCACAGAATTGACTAATGCTAAGTAAGTTATGCTTTAAACCTTTAACTAATAAAACATTCTCAATGTATTTGGAGGGAGTGATACCAATGTTACCTATTCCGATGATCTTTCCTTTGCCATTATCTCCAAAGGTGACCATCCCTCCATCCTTAGCATCAAGCGTGATGAATTGTGATTCATCACCAGTCATGTGTCTCGAGCATCCGCTGTCAAGATACCATTTCCTGTTTCCTTCTTGGGATGCTAGACACACCTGCAAGCAAAGGTCACGTTTCTGTCTTAGGTACCCAAGCTTTCTTGGGTCCTTTCAGGTTAGTCAGAATGGTTCCTTTTGGAACCCATATTTTTTTTGTGTTTGCATATTTGTTAATAAGACATGTGTATGATTTATGTCCTATTCTTCCACATTTAAAACAAGTAATATTTGTAGACTTGTTACTTGAATAATTTACATAAATATCCTTCAGAAATTTTTGTTTCTTCAGGGGTTTATAACCAAGTCCAGCCTTATCATATATAGCTTTATGATTTTCAAGGATCATATTTAGTTTGTTTGAACTTAAGGTGAACTTATCTACTATAGATTTCAGCTTGTTCATTTCATCCTTTAAGTTTTGATTTTCTTGAATCAAGGTGAATTTTTCAATTGAAAGATTTTCAGCTTGTTTCACTAAGGACTGATTTTCCAATTTCAGCTCTTTGTTTTTCTTCCCTAGTTTCTTTAATTCATCAATTGAATCATAGAATGCTTCATGCAATTCTTCAAAAGTAAATTCACTAGTGGATTCAGAAGTTACCTCATTTTCATGTGCCATCAGGCACAGATTGGCTTGTTCTGTTGAGGTTTCCTCGTCGGAGCTTGAGTCATCACTCGCACTCTAAGTCGCCATCATTGCCTTCTTTTTGAACTTCTTTGGACCTTTCTTCAATTATGGACATTCGGATCTGAAATGTCCTGGCTTCTTGCACTCGTAGCATATAGGGGGTTGATCTTTCTCCTTTTCTTTGCTTTGATCCCCTTTTGTGAATTTCTTTCTCATCCCCTGTTTCCTTTTTCTTAGAAACTTCTTAAATTTTCGGGTGATGAGAGCCATCTCTTCATCCTGATCTTCATCTTCAGAGTCATCCATTTCATAATCAGGCGAAGTTATGGATTTGAGGGCAATGGTTCTTTTCTTTTTGACTTCATCCTCTTGATGTTGCTTCATGCTAAGTTCATGAGTCATCAAGGATCCAAGAAGCTCTTCTAGAGGTAGAGTGTTCAAGTCCTTTGCTTCTTGGATGGCAGTCACCTTGGCTTTCCAAGTTCTTGGCAGTGACCTGAGAATCTTTCTTACAAGTTCACTGTTAGTATAAGATTTGCCAAGACTCTTTAAACCATTGATTATATCAGTAAAATGAGTAAACATAGCAGTTATGGACTCATCATGCTCTATTTTGAACAATTCATATTTATGTACAAGCATGTTTATTTTAGACTCTTTTACTTGATTTGTTCCCTCATGGGTGACTTCTAACCTATTCCATATTTCTTTAGCAGATGCACAAGTAGAAATGCGATTAAATTCACTTGCATCTAGTGCACAATAAAGAACATTCATGGCTTTGGCATTTAATTGTGCCAATTTCTTATCAATCTCATCCCATTCTTTCTCGGGTTTGGTTGACTCCTCACCATCTATAATCTTGGTGGGTGTGTGAGGACCATTCACTATGATACTCCACATATCATAGTCGAGTGCTTGAATGAAAATCTTCATCCGAGCTTTCCAATAGGTGTAATTAGACCCATTGAAAAATGGAGGTCGGTTTGTTGATTGCCCCTCGGCTAGAGAAGTACCAACATGGGTTGCCATAGATCTTTGGCTCTTTGATTATTAGATCAAAGAAGGGCTAGAGCACCGGCTCTGATACCACTTGTTGCCTAGCTATGCAACCCAAGAGGGGGGGTGAATTGGGTTTCTAAAAAATTTTAAGCCCAACAGATTACTTATGAAGAACAAAACAAAGACTTTAATTCAATATTAATTCCCTAAGGCAGGAATGCAAGAATATAATAAAGAAATAAAGTGAAGAGATAAAGCACACCACAAACACAAGGATTTATAGTGGTTCGGTGCTAACCTTGCACCTACATCCACTCTCCAAGATCCTACTTGGGAATTTCAATCCACTATCCTTTGTATTCAACCCGAATACAAAACGTCGGAAACTCCGACACTAGCTATCCCAAGCTAGATCACTTGTTTTTCGGGTACAAGTAAACCCAAAATACTTCGATTTCAGGTTCGGATCAACCTTTCCTTATTTTGGAAATCCTCCAAAAACAAGAACAAAAACTCACAAATAGTTAGAAAATTTAGAGCACAAATTAATACAATAACAGCTCCTTTAAATGAGCGAATATAACAATAAAAGCTTTACTCAAATGAAGAACCCCTTTTTCGGATTTTCTCAAAGTGGATGAACGCTTGAATGCTTGAGAAGAGGTTGATTGTTGATTGAAGATCTCTTGAAAGCTTTGAACGATCTCTAGATCAAGGTTGAAACAATAAGCGTGAAGAATTCTCTCCTTGAAAGATCTTGCTTTTTTTCTTTCACAATCTCTCTGGTATATTGTGGATCCTCTCTCTTTTTCTTTTTGGATTTTTCGTTGATCTCAGGCTTTTTCTTGCAAATTTCGGATCCTTTCTTCTATTCTTCTCTTCTTTTGATTTCACGTTTGATCCGCTATTTAATCTGCAATTTTTTTCACCATTTAAAGCATTTTGTAGCATTAGAAGCAAGAGAAAACAATTTAGGTAGATAAAGAGCCGTTAGAAGATTTTTAGGAAGCATAAATGGCAATTAAAATGAGCAAAAAAATAGCCGTTGCTAATATTTCCCGTCGCAGGGGTCGACTCATGAGTCGACTCATGCTTCAGGGGTCGACTCATGAGTCGACCTCTGTTGCAAAAACCAGAGAATGCGTTTCTGGAAATTTTTGGCTCAAATTAGCAGGGGTCGACTCATGAGTCGACTCATGCCTTGTGGGTCGACTCATGAGTCGACTCACAGGTCGTGCCAAGCCAGAAAACTAGCGTGCCAAGGAGAATTTTTGCGTGCCAATCAGCTCACAGTGCCATGAGTTGACTCATGAGTCGACTCATGCACTTCAAACCTTCATAACTTCAAAAATATAAGTCCAAACACAATGAAATTTTCACCAATAGATTTCAAATCATTTGTTCTACCAAATGGTACTATCAAATCAGGATTTTAGTGAAATTATGATTTTGCCCTTGAAGAGCATAAGGATTTTTTCATTTTAAAATTATTTGTATCCCTTCAATCTGCTTTGTAATCATCAAAATCAATCTAGGAGCAACATATTCTCTAAGCTCTAATTTCTATCTTAAAACTCTGCTAAAATTTTTGTTCGAGCACTCCATTCTTGTTGAGGCAGAGAACTGACTTGAGCATCGGAGGATCTTGTCGGAGCACCCCCAACTCCGATTTAGACTTCCTTTGCAGGTCCCGACGGTGACCGTGACTCCCTCGACTCCAGCTTCTCCAATGCAGGTGGATTTTTGCACCAACAGGATTGGCGCTAGAGGAAGGATGGCTGTGTCTTCGCAGTACCCTTGTTCTTAAAGAAGCGCTCAACGGGACCACCTCCGATCATCTTTCCCGATATTCTCTCCTCCAGTTTCCTGCCTGGCCTCCACCTGATGCCTCCCCGAAGGGCATCCTCCAGGCGGTCAATGGCCTCCACGGCCAGATCTCGGTGAGCACCACAAGCCCCGGCCCCGTCTCCAGTCTCCCAGGCTCCTCCTCCTCCGACAACAGCAGTCGGCATGGAGCGGTCAGATGATCGGCTTCTGACGGATTTCGCCAACACCATCTCGGGAGAATCCCGACAGGGAGCAACCGATGTATTGGTCGGACCTCCCAAGCAATAAAAGATTGAGGAATCTATAACCTTTACTGAAGAAGATGCTCGGGGAGTTTAATTTCCTCATAATGATGCAGTTGTAGTTTCTTTAAATATAGCTAATTACGATGTCCGCCGCATTCTTGTCGATAATGAAAGTTTGGCCGACATTTTGTTCTACGATGCCTTCTCAAAAATGTCCATCCTTGACAGCCATTTGGGGCTGATTAGCTCCCCTCTGGTAGGGTTTACCGGCGATGCTGTCCCAGTGGAGGGGGTAATAACTTTGACTGTAGCTGTGGGTCGATATCCAAGACAATCCAGGGCTTTGGTGAATTTTCTGGTGGTGAAGATGCCGTCAGCCTACAATGCAATCCTCGACTGACCTGGCCTCAACACTCTCTGGGCTGTGATGTCAACCTATCATCTGAAATTGAAATTTCCTACTAACCAGGGGGTCAGAGAAGTCAAGGAAGACCAGGCCCTGGCCAGACACTGCTACAACATAGCTTTGCAAAGAAGTGACCAATCTGACCTCTGTCCGGTTGATGGATTGGACGCCCGTGATAATCTCGCTGAGGAAAGGGGCGGCCCAATCGAAGATCTTGTTTCGATCCCTTTGAATGATGGGAATACGGAGCATGTGGTGAAGATCGGCTCCAATCTGGGGGAAGAGGTGCAGATGCAGCTCACTGATTTCCTACGAAAGAATGAGGATGTTTTCGCTTGGGTTCTAGCAGACATGCCGGGGATTGACGCAGAAGTCATGGAACACCGTCTGGCCATCGATCCAAAGCATCGACCAACGAAAGAAAAAATCCGAGGTCATGCACCGGAGAGGCATAAAGTGATAGCCGAGGAAGTGAACAAACTCTTGAAAGTTGGATTCATTAAAGAAGTCAATTATCCTGACCGGATTTCCAACGTTGTCCTAGTCAAAGAGGCAAACGGCAAGTGGAGGATGTGTATAGACTTCAAAAAGCTAAATAAAGCCTATCCAAAGGATAGCTACCCTCTGTCCAGAATTGATCAACTAGTGGATGCAACCTCAGACCATGAGCTCCTCACCTTTATGGACATATTTTTCGGCTATAATCAAATCAGGATGGTGCCAGAAGACGAAGAAAAGACTGCTTTCATTACTAACCGTGGCCTTTACTGTTACAGGGTCATGCCTTTCGACCTCAAAAATACAGGTGCGACCTATTAGCGGCTGGTGAACAAAATCTTCAAGGAGTAGATCGGCCGCAACATGGAGGTCTACGTGGACGACATGCTCGTGAAAAGCAAATCTTTCATGAACCACATCGCCGACCTCGAGGAGACCTTCGATGCCCTCTAAAAATATAAGATGAAGCTGAACCCGACTAAATGTGCTTTCGGAGTGACCTCAGGGAAGTTCCTGGGCTTCATGGTATCAGGGCGCGGGACTGAAGCCAATCCAGAGAAAATTCATGCCATCCAGGAGATGGCCGCCCCGAAGTCGATAAAAGAGGTTCAGCGCCTTACAGGGAGGGTGGCAGCCCTGAATCGCTTCATTGCGAGGTCAGCCGAATGGTGCTTACCCTTCTTCCAAACCCTCAAGCGGTCGAAGAACTTCTGTTGGACCACTGAGTGCCAGCAGGCATTCGAAGAGCTAAAGAGCTACCTCGGCTCGCCTCCATTGTTGGCGAAGCTCGAGCCTGGAGAGGAGCTATTTTTGTACCTGATGGTCTCCCCTATGGCTCTCACAGCAGTTCTTGTCAAGGAAGAAGCAAAAATTCAACGGCCGATCTACTACATCAATCGCGCATTGAGAGACACCGAAACCAGGTATACTAAATTAGAGAAACTAACTTACGCCCTGTTGATTGCAGCCCGAAGGCTCCGACCCTACTTTCAAGGGCACACCATAACGTTGCTCACCAACCAGCCAATCAAGGTGACTCTGCACCGGACAGATGCCTCCGGGAGGATAGCGAAATGGACGATCGAGCTCATAGAATTCGACATCAACTATCGACCTAGACCGGTAGTGAAAGTCCAGATATTGACAGATTTTATAGTAGAGTGTACTATCTCGGAGGAGGCCGAACCTGAACAGGGTGAAATTGACAGCCTGGAGCCCCGACCGAACTCCCCCGAAGAAGAAGCAGACCCCCCTGGTTGCTTTTGGGCCCTCTACGTGGACGGATCTTCCAACATGTCGGGCACAGGCGCGGGCCTGATCTTGATCAGTCCGGAGGGAATCATCGTGGAGTACGCTCTGTGCTTCGAATTCTCTGCAACAAATAATGGAGCGAAATACGAAGCTCTGATCGCAGGATTGAGGATCGCCAAAGAATTGGGAGTAGATCGACTCTAAGTTCACAGCGACTCCCAATTGGTAGTGGAACAAGTCAGCGAAAACTACGAAACACGGGAGGACAGCATGGCTAAGTATCTTGAAAAGGTAAAGGAGCTCGTCTCTGCCTTTAGT
This sequence comes from Elaeis guineensis, assembly GCF_000442705.2. Taxonomy (NCBI): domain Eukaryota; kingdom Viridiplantae; phylum Streptophyta; class Magnoliopsida; order Arecales; family Arecaceae; genus Elaeis; species Elaeis guineensis. The sequence continues at coordinate 39,721,527 of NC_026007.2, read as the reverse complement.
AGCTTCAACATCAGGCAGATTCCAAGGATAAAAAATACCAGGGCCGATCTTCTCTCCAAGCTGGCTACGCTGGCTCCGGCTGAATTGCCCAAGGGTGTTCTCTTTGAAGTTCTGAAGTGCCCAAGTACAGAAGAATCATGGCCCGTGATGAAAATTGACCATGAGCCCAGTTGGATCGACCCACTGGTGGCATATCTCAGAGACGGGGTTCTCCCTCATGATGCAAAAGAAGCTCGAAAGCTCAGAAATCAAGCCTCCCAGTACATCCTTTATGAGGACAAGTTGTACAAGAGATCATACTCTTTGCCCCTTTTAAAATATCTCCGACCTTCGGAAGCTGACTATGCCTTGTGGGAGGTGCATGAAGGAATCTGCGGAAGCCATCTGGGGGCTAGATCCTTATCCCACAAGTTGCTCCGCCAAGGGTATTACTGACCGACAATGTATCGTGACTCAATTGAATACATCAGAAAGTGTGACCGATGTCAGAGATATGCCAACATCCAGAGATAGCCCACCATCGAGCTTACACCCTTGAGTGCCCCATGGCCGTTTGCGCAATGGAGGATGGATATCCTTGGATCCTTTCCCATGGCATCGGGGCAGAGGAAGTTCCTCCTGGTAGAAATTGACTATTTCACCAAGTGGATCGAAGCTGAACCGCTGGCGAAAATCACAGAAGCTGAAGTGCAAGACTTCGTCTGGAAGTCAATCGTTTGCAGGTTTGGCCTGTCGAGAACCCTAATTACTGATAATGGGCGGCAATTTGCGGGAGCGAGATTCGCTGAATTTTGTGAAGACCTAAACATCTCCCACAACTTCATATTGGTAGCCCATCCTCAGGCGAACGGCGAAGCTGAAGTGACCAACAGAACTCTGCTGCAAGGGATCAAGACAAGGCTCGAAAAAGCGAAGGGAACTTGGGTAGATGAACTTTATCATGTGTTGTGGTCATACGAACTACCCAAAGACTGCCCACGGAGGAGACCCCCTTCGTTCTAGCCTCGAAACGGAGGCTGTTATCCCAATTGAGCTCAAGAACATCACAATTTGCAAGGTCTTAAAGCCAACCTCGACTTGCTGGAAGAAAAATGGGAGGTAGCTCAAGTTCGGATGGCAGCCTACAGACAGAAAGTCGCCCGCTATTATAATTCCTGGGTCAAAAATAAAGTCTTTAGAGCAGGAGACCTAGTGCTTCAATGAGCCGTTGTCTCGCAACCTCAGGATCGAGGGAAGCTTGCCCCAAATTGGGAAGGCCCATACGAAGTCAAGGAAGTAGTCCGGCCCGAAACTTATTACCTCAAGGAGCTCGGGGGAGTAGACCTCCCGCAACCATGGAGCTCGAAAAACTTGCGAATGTATTACCGATAACTTTATTTTAAATAAAAGATTTATATCCACATGTCTTTTCTCTTGGCACGAGCCTATATCGACAGGACAGTCAAAACAAACCGTGTCGGGAGCAGGAGGAGAACTTCGTTTCGACACAATCGAAGGCCCAGTTCTCCTTAGACCGGATGGGGAGAGAGGCTCTGCAACGCCCATATGTGCCCCCACGGCCCTGTTAGGGACAGGAGGAGAACCTCATCCTAACTTGAGCAGAGTCAAAGGCCCGGTTACCCTTAGATCGGATGGGGAGAGAGGCCCTGCAATGTCCATATGTGCCCCCACAGTCCTGTTAGGGACAGGAGGAGAACCTCACCCTAACTTGAGCAAAGTCGAAGGCCCAGTTACCCTTAGACCGGATGGGGGGAGAGGCCCTGCAACGCCCATATGTGCCCCCACAACCCTGTTAGGGACAGGAGGAGAACCTCGCTCTAACTTGAGCAAAGTTGAAGGCCCAGTTACCCTTAGACCGGATGGGGGGAGAGGCCCTGCAACGCCCATATGTGCCCCCACGGTCCTGTTAGGGACAGGAGGAGAACCTCGCCCTAACTTGAGCAAAGTCGAAGGCCCAGTTACCCTTAGACCGGATGGGGGGAGAGGCCCTGCAATGCCCATATGTACCCCCATGGCCCTGTTAGGAACAGGAGGAGAACCTCACCCTAACATGAGCAAGGTCGAAGACCCGGTTATACTTAGACCGGATGGGGGGAGAGACCCTGCAACGCCCATATGTGCCCCCATAGCCCTGTTAGAGACAAGAGGAGGACCTCATCCTAACCTGAGCTGAAGCTGATTACGTCAGAAATAGGGGAAGAACCTCATCCTGACACCAATTAAGATCTGGTCATTCAAGACCGAATAAGAAAAAGGAAACCTTCCCAGTGACCCCTCTATGCTCCCGCCACCCCACTAAGAGCAGGGGGAAAACCTCACTCGAGAAAAGAAAAAAAAGGGAAGGAGTTAAAAAGGAAAGCGACGAATTACATCAGCGACAAATAAAAAATAAATTACATTAAAAATATAGGAGACCTCATCTCAGCGAGGATGGGGGTTCTCATCAAGATCTCTGATCTCCAAAAGAGCTCTCAACGTAGGCCAAGGATAAGATGGCTTCCTCAGGACGACGAGAAGTTTAGATCTCCGAGCTCGAACTCTGAAAGGAGGCATCAAACTCGAGTGGTCCCGGACAAATCAGTGGCCATAAATAGAAGGATGGGTCAATGCGACGATGATCGGGTACCTCCAAATGGCATCGATATCGAATAAGGCAAAAGTCGAAGGAAGCTCGGCAAACGATAATTCAACATGTGAGTAAAAGAGGTAGCGAAAAATTCCCTTCTCATGTTATTTACCAAATATGCATTACAGAGCCCTTAAGGCTGAAAAAGAAAGATGATCGGAAAAGCGAGCCGATGCGGCAATGACCAGTAACCTCCAGACGATGTCGACAAAAAAAAAAAAAAGGGGGGGGGGGAAGAAGAGAGAAAGAAGATGAAAAGAAAAAGAGGAGGGGAATACAACAATAACAATAGTGAATGAAAGAAGTTCGGCAGGCGACAATTTGACGCAAAGTGCGGACAAGGTAACAAAATCTTCTTCTCATTCTCGATTAACAAGATGTACGTTACAAGACCCTGAGGGCCGAGGAAAAAAGAACATTACTACAAGACTTGAAAGGAACACGTTAGGGACCACTTCGAGCTCTCGACTTCTCCTTCCGGTTCCGTCCTTCTCAGCAGTATTTTTCAGTGCGTGTGATAAATCCCTCGGCTCTTGCCCCCTGCCTCATTTCGCTCCATTGCCGAAACCCCAACCCTAGGGGGAAAAGGGGGGGATAGAATTCAAGGGGCAGCGACGGCGACGGTAGCGACGACGATGACCTGCATCAAAAAGAATCGAAAGTACCTCGGAGGCCGCGATGACGTCGGAGGCATGCACCACCACCGTGTGCTCCACGATGACCACCATCCTAGGTACTTCGGCAAGGTCAGCATGCGCTACTTCCACCATCCCTGCAACAAGTTCTACTGCCCCGCCGTTATTGCCGACCACCTCTGGTCCCTTGACCCCGATGACGTCAAGAAACCCGCCACAGCTTATGACGATAACTCTACCCCCTTGACCGGTGTCGCCTCATTCAACTACTCCAAAATTCTCGGGCGGAACGCGCTCACCGGTTGGTTCCGTTATTAAATCCCTATTATTGAAGGAATTCTCCCTCGAGCCCCCTTCGAGGCGGTGGGAACCCTTAGTGATAGTTCGGCAGCCACTGAACTCGCAGGCCACTGTCTTCTCCCTCCTACTCCTCTCGATCCATAACATCCTCTCGAGATTGGCCTCCGAGGCAGAAGCCCCGGCGGGAGAACTCCTCGAAAGGGCTCGAAAGACTGAAGGTGGTGGGGAGCTGACGGAGATGGCGAAGATTGGTGCGAAGAATGCTCAAAGTCGAAAAGGGCACCGATGGGGTGGCTAAACTCTCGGGCAGAAGAAAGGCGTCGACTCTCAGGCGAAATGAAGTCCCTGGAGGGAACGAGGGGGCATAAATAAGCAATGGAGCCTGGCACAGTTATGGTGGCGGATATCCCCAGGTCAACCAGTGCCCGCCACGTTAGTTATGGTGGCGGATATCCCCAGGTCAACCAATGCCCGCCACGTGTCCCATTCACCATGGCATAGAGCTGACTGCTGGCGGGACCATTATGGTGTGGTGCTTAGGACTACGCTCCGGTGGGAATTTCGAAAGGACTCTTCGGATCACCCTAATTGGAAAAAGACTCCAGCACGCGCATATTGAATGCCAGGATTTTCGAGGATGGGCATGCGCAGGATTCGAGGGGGCAACTTCGGCTGTGAAAATTTCTCTGTACTTTCTTCATTCAAAACTCAAACTCAGAAGTAGAGGGACTGGTGTTGGAAATAAAATCCCCCCCGCCGAAGTTTGTGTCAGGAGTGACCCCTTAGGGATTCTACCGATGTCCGACCTTCGGCGACATCTCTCCGGTGGCCGAGCCTCCTCGACATTCCCAAGTTCTGTCGATGGATAAACTCCCACCAGCGTCGACCAGATTCTTCATGACGGACGGACTCCACCCAAGTTTCTACCTGCTAGGCCTCATCCGGACTCCTACAGGAGCCGGACTTCATCCCAGACTCCGACTGCGGATAGACTTCATCCGGACTCCTACGGGAGCCAGACTTCATCCTTGACTCCGACTGCGGGTAGACTTCATCCAGACTCCTACGGGAGTCGGACTTCATCCCCGACTCCGAATGCAGGTAGACTTCATCCGGACTCCTACGGGAGCCGGACTTCATCCCAACTATGACTGCAGGTAGACTTCGTCCAGACTCCTACGGGAGTCGGACTTCGTCCCCGACTCCAACTACAAGAAGACTTCATCCGGACTCCTACGGGAGCCGGACTTCATCCCCGACTCTGACTGCAGGAAGACTTCATCGAAGACTTCATCCGGACTCCTACGGGAGCCAGACTTCATCCCCGACTCCGACTGCAGGAAGACTTCATCGAAGACTTCACCCGGACTCCTACGGGAGTCGGACTTCATCCCCGACTCCAACTGCAGGAAGACTTCATCCAGACTCCTACGGGAGCCGGACTTCGTCCCTGACTCTGACTGCAGGAAGACTTCATCCGGACTCCTACGGGAGCCAGACTTCATCCCCGACTCCGACGGCAGGAAGACTTCATCCAGACTCCTACGGGAGCCGGACTTCGTCCCCGACTCCAACTGCAGGAAGACTTCATTCGGACTCCTACGGGAGTCGGACTTCGTCCCCGACTCCAACTGCAGGAAGACTTCATCCGGACTCCTACGGGAGCCGGACTTCGTCCCCGACTCTGGCTGCAGGAAGACTTCATCCAGACTCCTACGGGAGCCGGACTTCATCCCCGACTCCGGCTGCAGGAAGACTTCATCCGGACTCCTACGGGAGTCGGACTTCATCCCCGACTCTGGCTGCAGGAAGACTTCATCCGGACTCCTACGGGAGCCGAACTTCATCTCCGGCTCCGACTACAAGAAGACTTCATCCGGACTCCTACGGGAGCCGGACTTCATCCCCGACTCCAACTACAGGAAGACTTCATCCGGACTCCTACGGGAGCCAGACTTCATCCCCGAACTCTTGTTGCAGGTAGACTTCATCCGAACTCCTACAAAGGCCAAACTCTGAACTTCTACCGCAAGTGATCTACCCCGAGCTTCTGCTATAAGCGGTCTACTTCAAATTTCTACTACGAGTGGCCCGCACCAGATTTTCACTGTAAGCCTTCACCCGAGCTCCCATTGTGGATGCATTCCTTCCGGATCTCCATTGCAGGCAGGCCTTGATCGAGTTTCCTTGACAAATGATCCCCATCCAGGCTTCTACAGAGATCGGACTCCGACCGAACTCCTGTAGTGGGTAGACTCCGGACGAACTCCTACGACGCATGGGCTCCAGCAGTCGGACCCCTCCAGCGGATGAACCTCTTCAGCGCCATCCGACACTCACTGACTGGTCGACCCTCCACCAAATTCTGTGTAAGATCGAGCTTCGTCTGTGGAAAGCCCCCCGATCGAGCTCCTACAGCAAATGACCCTCGCCTGTAGTGTTAACGGTCAAGGCACCCAACGGTAGAAGGCTCGCCAGCAACATCCGAGCTCCTCTCAGATGGATAACTACCTCTCTCTGTCAGGCACTTCGATCGAGCTTCGACCGACAGGCCTGGACTCCCTGACAGGCCACAGTAATGGCCACGACTCTGCTCCACCTTCTGCGATGGATTCTACGTGGCTCCACCACTCTCTGCAACCGGCTCCACGCGGCAGGCCGCAGTAATGGCCACGACTCTGCTCCACCTCCTGCGATGGATTCTGCACGGCTCCACCACTCTCCGCAACCAGCTCCACGTGGCAGGTCGCAGTAATAGCCATGATTCTGCTCCACTTTCTGCGATGAATTCTATGCAGCTCCACCACTCTCTGGCAAGTCACGACAACGGATGCCGCTCCACTCTCCGCAACAAGCTCCACATGGCGGGTCACGGTGATAGCCACGACCCCACCCATTTACTCTCCATAACAAACTCCTCTTGGCCTCGAGCGGCCCACTACTAGGCAGTTACAAACGTCGCTATCAATCCGTTGCCTCCTCTGCCTATAAAAAGGGGGGTCCCAGATACGTTATTCTCTAAGCTCTAATTTTCATCTTAAAACTCTGCTAAAATTTCTGTTCGAGCACTCCATTCTTGTTGAGGCAGAGAACTGACTTGAGGTCGGAGAGTCTTGCCAGAGCACCCCCAACTCCGGTTTAGACTTCCTTTGCAGGTCCCGACGGTGACCACGACTCCCTCGACTCCAGCTTCTCCGATGCAGGCAGATTTTTGCACCAATAGACATCAATTGGTTAATTAGTTTTGATTTGACTAACTTAATGATTTGGGTTCAACCACTAAGTCATAATCAAAATCCATTTGGTCTAATCAAATATATGAACTTGACTATCTACAACTATTATATTGATTTTAGAGAAACTCTGATTTAATCTAATTTAATATTTGGTTAGATTTAATCAATTTCTCTAGTTAGTCCATTAACTCTTTGATTCTAACCTTAGGTCTAACCCAATTAAAAGGATCTGATTTGAGCTAACTCATGCTCTCATATTTTATGCAATGTCATTAGATCTTAAATCATAATTCTAGATCTAATCGATTCTACACTTAATTCTCAATTAAGTTTCAGCATTAACATAGATTTAGGTTTAGATTTAAAATAATTTTAACTTTTTTTATTTTATAAATAATTTACAACAAATATTATACAAAAAATTTTTATTCTAAAATTGGGTCGACTCAATCAACATTGAGCTAGCTACATAAGAGGACTGGATTAACTCAATTCAAAACTAGATCGACTTAGTGATCGTGCAAGCACATTTCAGATTTAAAAAATCTTACATAATTTTAAAATAAAATCAATCATAAACACCTTTTAGATCATATCTAAAACTTTTATAATTCAAAATTTTATTTTTTTATGATTAAAATAATTTTAATCATATAGATTAGATGTCTTACAATTCATATAACTTTGTATCACATACAACAAACCTAAGGTTTCAAAATCTAAGATTTTGCAGCAAAGTAAGTTTTTTCTTTCACATTCTTCTTCATGAGATCTAATCACATGGCACCCCTACACTTTATAAGAGTATCCCATCGAATGGAAAGAGAGGATCTTTAAACCCTTCTTGCTCCTATGACCGGACGGCCTGGCGATCAACCCAATCCATGTACTTGCTAATCGGATCATCTAATCTAATCACATATCATATATGCATAAATTTAGATCTAATCTAAATTACATCAGATCTGATTATAATTTTAGATCACATCTAAATCAGATCATAAACATCATATGCATGATATAAAATCATATTTTATCAAGGATCAGCACAAACTAAGATAATCTTTTCATCGTAAGGGATAAATCTTACAGCAGGACAACCTTATATCAGTTTGTGGGATCCATTATTAATTAAATTTAGATCTAAATATCATATATCATATTTAAATAAAATTAAATTTTAAATTTAATATGCATATAAATCATGTCATAATGAACCTAAGCTCTGATACCATTGTTGGTGAATATAGGCGATTTTATGTATGTATTTTAAATTTTTTTTGAATAAATTATAGTAAAAAAAAAATAGATTAATCAAATTAATCTAACATGCATATGATCTAATCATCAAATCAATCGACTATAAGATTTATGACATGATATGTTGCATATAAAATCTGAAAAATACTGAAGATAAAATCAGCATGCATGCATGTGAGTAGTAGATCACATCTATTGCTAATTTGAGTTCAGAACTCGATACCTGAGCATGGATCAATGATCATCACTACTGAGAGACATGGTAGAAAGGATCCTCGCTAGTTGTTTATAGCCGTACATGCGTTTGGTCTCTACAAAAAATTTATTCGAAGCCCCGATCTGATCGGTCTTCTCGGGAGTGCTAGCTCATATGAAGACCTTCTTCTTGACTGATCTAGATCTTTTTTTCAAATCTTTAGAATTTTTTTAGAGATTGAAGATGGACTTCTAGAGGAGATGAAGAGATAAAAGAAAGATGAAGAGAAAAATAATTTTTCTCTTATTTTTTCTCTCTTCCCAAACCCTGAGGATCAAAATCTTAGAAACTAGATTTTTGTGTACACCCTAAGAGAAGAGGACTCTCCTCTTCTTTCACGTCATGAAACCACACCCAAGACCCCTCTCAACATGAAGGCCTCTCTCTCAGATCTCTTACATGCACAAGAATGAAATAAAACTCTTTTTATTTCAATATGTAAGGAGGCGGGGTGAAGAGTCTTAGAGATCATGTACTCTTGATGTGTTGTCACCCCAACTCAAAAATTTATGCCAAAACATGCCAAAAAAATATGGGACACCTCTTTGCATATTTTTTTATGATAAATTAGTTCTCTAACTAATTTCTCACAAAAAATATCCTCAAAATATCAACATATAAGGAGAAAAAAATAAGTTGGTGGCAAGGTCTTAGAGATTATGTCAAATATTATCTATATAGTATCCTATTTCAAATTAGATTTGAACATACCATTTAAAACCTGATCCTACCAAAATTTGGATGTTAGATAGAGAAGAAAAATATCTCTTTGGGGTGAAAAAATCTCATACAAAAACTATTTGTGCGTAAGGATATATGGCATCAAAGTGGGAGGCACATAGGAGAAGAGTCCTATTCTAATGACTCTTAATTTTCTTTTTTGAATCCAAGCCAAATCACATCTGATTTAGTCCAAATAAAATATATGAAATTTAATCTAATTAGATTCATAAATTTTTAATCAAATCTCAATCAAATTAAAAATTGATTGAACCAAAGTCCTGATCAAATCAAGGATAATTCTCTCTTAGTGATTAGGTCATCTCATAACCTAATCGGGTGAAACCTAATTGAATCCAATTCAATTAGATTTTATTTAATCCTTTTTGTTCAATCAAATTGAGCTAATCAATAATTTAATTATTAATTAATTTTTTATTAATTCACTAATACTTGATGAATTAATTTATTATAATTTTTGTATAAGGTTAATCATCAATCGAATTGATGATTAAGTCCTTGAATGATTCTCAATCATTGATCAGCCACATGATCAGTCAGAAATTTCTTTTGAGTATGACCCCATAGGCTCAAACCTAAGTTGGTAGTACAAGAATAACTTTTTGAATCAATCGATGTAACCATCTAATAATGATGACCCGACGCCTAGATAGGTTGAATGAAGGTGAAGCAACACTCAAGAATCTATTGACGTATGGTTACCGTATAACTCATCCTTTTGATCCTAATACTTGAGGATAACCTAAAATTTAATTATCAATCCTAGATAAGTCATCTACATTATATTTAATCTTTTTCAAATCCATCACATGGATTACTCGAGATCAGATTTTGCTAAATTGAATTACATTGATACATTATCTTCATTTAATTCGGAGGGGTCAATGCCATCTTGACTCACACACCGACTTGACAAGTACTTGACTACACCCAAAATTCTTCCATCACTGAAGTAGAAACTCAGTTAATCTAACATCAAAGTACAGTGAGTTGCTTGCAAGTCACCATGGTGATCTCAGGTCAGAGAGATACTTATATCCATACCCTTCATGAGCTATCCTGACAGTAGAGTGCTCTGCAGTTTGTCATATTCAATGACGATGTACTCTTACATCTTATCTGCATGTTATATCAATATCTTCACACTATTTGATTATGAGGACAACCAATGCATATGGCACACAACGACCAACACTTGATATCGCTATCATCCTAGTAATAATATATCATTTAGTCGCAAACTAATTTAAAGACTACGCAATAAATCCTCCTTTATCGATCAAAATAGTCTTAAGAACTTCATCACAACATAGAAGTTCATTAGAAGATGTAACCTTATGATGAAAAAGATCAAATAACTTTTATTATTGATGAATTCATATACATTCATAATTAGCACAATCATCAAACAATTGGCTTTAGGATATATTTTCTAATAAAACAAACTATTATAGATATAATCATCTAATTAAATCTGTACTCTTTATGATCAATTTTATAGCTTCCAACCCTCTAGCTTAAATCCTAGATATCAACCACTTAACCGAAATCAATAACATATTCTGCCTCAGAAATCTAAGAATAGTTCTTAGCTTTTAAAAATTAAGCCATGTTCTTAACCAAGTTGACCCAATGTCATCAACTTGTCCAATCCATGGTCAACGAGCTATACTTGACAAATGGTTGGACATTGAGGATTAGGTTAGGTGCTATAAATTGGACTTCATAGTTGATGAAATCTAATGATGCATAAGAACATGTAAACTATAAATGACATGCTGATTCATCTGTAATAGTTGTGAGATGATTTGAGTCGCACAGTACATGAGATGCATGATGGGCAGTTTGTCCATGATCGATGATCAAGGATATTGAAGGGCTTGAAAAGCTCGACTTGACCATGAATAAGAAATTGCTAACGGATTTGATCCTACAAGCCCTGATTCATATGGATAGTTTATGAAACTATTATATGAATATTATAGCATTTTAACTGAATTGGTCAATATGCTGGTAACTAAAGGATCTTGAAAAGTTTAGAGATACATACTTGGAGAACCTAAAGAATCATTTATATGCCTTTGGAAGGTATATCAAATTGCTCAAATCTGATCTTATAATTTTTTCTTTTTCATTAGACTCTAAGTGCATATTACGCACTTTAGTATAGGGTCTAAGAAAGAAAGAGGACTGAGGAGAGGTGAAGTGACTCTTTTGAGTCGGTAATGGCGCAAAAATTATACTATGACTGTGGGCACCTAACCTTGATGATTATTGTTTGAAATTTAGTTCTTTATCATTTGCATGGTGATATATTTGTGAACTTATTTGAGCAAATATTGAATGCCATTGAGTTTAAGAGATCCAAAACTAAATAACCTGAAGTATATAGTGTTAGATGTGTGCCCTAGATGCCAGATTGGCTGACATATTCCTGTACAAATGTAAGGGCAAATTTATAATTTTGACTATAAATGAATAAAAGGGTTATTCTACTATCACATTGTGTACATTATGTCTGTGATACATCCTTTGAGTTAGTAGAAATGTTAATTCATATTTTCAAGAGTTGAAAATTTAAGGCATGAATTTACATAACTAACTCATAAACAGCTCCTGACCATAGGATCATCACGAGGATGGTGATCGATCCGGAAGGTTGGTGTACGATTGCTTTCATAGGGTAGATGTGTCTTGAGTCTACGGTGTAGAGACATCAAGCGAGAGTATAAGTATTCGTTGAGAATGAGAGTACTGAGTATGACCACTTCGAGCAGTCATAAAGAAGTCTACCTTCTCGTCGATGACTAGCTCGATGCTGCAGCTGTATGTCTAGTTTTTTGACCTGAGGTGCATCCAGTTCACCTTGAATGTGTTATAGTTTGACTATACCATAACTCAGTCTTCTAGCCATTCAGAATCCTGAGGTGTATGTTGGCTGTAGCATATTCATTATAGGAACCAGATTGCACCAAGATGGGATCTATCAACCTTGGTAGATGAGAGGAGTAGTCCTATAATGATCGAAAGATCGAGTCCTTAAGCCCATGGCCATGGCAGAGTGAAATAATGGAAAAAAGTTTTCCATTGGGATTTCACATCAGACTCGGATCGATCGATTGATTCATATGACTGATGTTGGGTTTGACGAGTTCACCTTAACCCTAATTTAGTCAGAACTCATGATAGAGGAACTCAATCACATAGGTAGCTACACCGAGAGGTTCGTCTTCATTTTTGATGGGTTGCCATCATATACTGCTAGATATCACTGGTGGACTTTTGGAAGCAATTAGAATGATCTTGATAATCGATCATTCTAATTATCTGAATGAGAAGAGTTCTGATCCATTGAAAGGAGTTTCGATGATGTCGATGATGAGATCACGACATGTCTCATTACCATATGGAAAAGAACCTAACTGGGTCATACAAATAAGAGTTAGGGTCTGGATGTCATCAATTGAGCTAGCCCAGTTCGATTGATTTGGATTAGATCTAATTAGGTTCAAAGAAATCATGCTAGCACACGATTGAGCCTAACTTTCTCCTCATGTAATTTTTTCTATCTCGACTGAGCCAAATGTGATTTGACTCATCTAAAGAATCTTGAGAAGGTTTTTCTCAGTTCGACTGGAGTCAATCCAGCTCAGAAAGGACTTGTCTTAATTCTTGAGATAAATTTAAGACAACACCTGCTAAGTTCTGTCAGCTGTCATTTTCGTTTTAGGACATCGGTCAAACATTGACTTATGGATCTTAAACTGAAGGCCACTTGGCAAGAGGTCATTGGAGAGTTTTTGTGGAGTGTCTACCTACTAAATTAGGTCTCAAAGTGGGCACCAAGATCAGATTGGGCATGCACCCCAAGTAGATAAGGATAGAGTCCCATGAGATGAGGACTTTATGACTTGATCGACTCAAATTGTTGGGCACCAATCTCACTGTCTTTATCCAGTGTTGGCATCAACAGTAGGAGGGTTTGATGGGGTTTTTATCTGATATGATCAGATGACATCACTCCACTAATCAAAATTTTTTCAAAATTAATTAAAATTTTTTGATTGGTCGAATAATGTGGCACTGCATGGCACAGCAGGGTCTATTTAAACCCTGTCTGCGCCTAGGGTTTAGAGAATCTACTCAATCTCCAACAAAAACCTGATATCCCTCCACTTATCTATGCCCCCTCTAGTCCACTCTCTCCGCTCTTCATGTCCAAGAAGTTGGGCATCCATCTGGTACTTGTTCAAAGTGTGGTGGCTCCCTGATCAGAAGGCTACAGGGATTTGTCAAGAAGCTGCTGCTCCAGCTTCAGAAGATCTTTTGAAGATCTTCCAGATCAGATCCAGATATAATTTTTGAAGTAGAGATTTGCAAGGAGAAGATGATCCAGATCCTACTTGAGTGGATATTGGTAGAGGCCAAGCGACTGCGTGGCTATTTTTGAACCTCGGACATTGCTGCGATCATCTACAGGGTAATCTAGTTACCCTAGAGGTATTTCTCTAATTCTCAAGTTTTAGATTTAATTTTAGATTAAATATTAGATAATAATAATCAAATATAATAGATCTTAGATCTAAAATATTATAGGATAATTTTTTTTAAAATATTCCACCCCAGATCTCATTAGATCTGGAAGATCCTATAAGGAAAAAGATGGTTTTTCCTTCAACTGGTATCAGAGCCAAGTTGATGGCTCTATTTCAGTTCTAATTTATATCTGATTTTTATTTTTATTTATCTAATATTAATGGATTTTATATGTCACATCAAATATGATTGGATCTGAAATCAAAAAATTTAAAATTAAATTGAAGTAGATCTAACATGTATGAGATGCATGACTAGACTAGGAATAGTTTAAACTATGAATAGTCTTGAAGTTTTATGTTTTAATATGATTAAAATATAAATTAGATCTAATTTATTCTCTAATTTTTTAATATTATAAATATTATATTTAGATCAAAAAATAAAAAATAAAATTTAATTAATTCATAAGATTGATCTGCTGCATGCCTAGACTAGTTGTAGAATTATTCTAGTAACTGTCTAGAATAGATTTTATATTGAATAATTCAATTTAAACCTTATTTTTCAGATATTACATGTGATGTATCAGATCTGAAAATATGCTAATTAGATCAGATTTTAATACATGAGATGTATGCGAAGCATGTATAAGTTAGATCTAAAATTATATATGTGATATGTAACTTAGATCTAACTAGTTTTATAGTTAAATCAATATTTCTGATTAAGGTGTTTCTCATGGCCATCCGGTCATAAGAATAAAGTAGGATTTAAGATCCTCTCCTCCGATTCAATGGATTGTTCTTATTTCATGTAGGGGTGCTGCGCGTTCATCCTTAATCAGAAATCAAACTTATTTTTCTACAAAACCCTAGATCCTGAAATTCTAAGATTTATTTTACATATTTTATTTATGAACCCAAGACTTAATTAATGAATTAAGCTTATAAAATTAAATTAGATCTAAAATTGAGAATTTCAGATCTAAGTCATTTTCATAAAATTGGGTTCGGGCTTGGGTAGCTCAATTAGGTCTAGCGGTTGATCAAACCGAATCAAAAGTTGGTTAGGTAGGATCATGAAAGCTAATAATTGACCAACCTAATAGGATTAAGTCTAGATCAAGATCGAATCACATTTAAATGTGACTCTATCAAGTTAAGACCTAATTTGGCTCAGTGTTTAGAGCCTGGATTGTAGGCTAACCCAATTGGTTCTAGTTTTACAATTTGGTGTCTAAGGTAAGTTGGATAGATACGATCGATTGATTTTTAATTCGGAGCTACTCGACTTGAATGCGTTCTTGTCAAGTTAATGGCATATCCCTTCCATCGGTCTCACTTAGCTAGCCATATGTGTCGATCCAGTTCTGATTTAAGGTGGCTAACAATTCGAGCTAGCCCATGTCACTAGGTTAGTCATAATTGTTATGATTATGTCAAGTCAAGTTTAATGAGACCTAAATTAAATCTTCCTAAGAAAATATTAAGTCTAAGGTCTTCCACCATTGTGGATGTACGGGCCCTTCCCGAGGTTGATTGTTCTCGGCTGGTTATAGTGATTCAGTTGCACCGAAAAGATACAACCATGTCCATTAAGCATTGGATGCTATGGATTAGAGGATGGAATGTGCTCAATATTTCAGATACGGTGAGGGACTCAATCAGGAATCTAGTTCATGCAAATGGTGGGTCTGACTTAACTAAGGATTGGAGCAATATTCCGGACATGGTGAGCTTCATGAATTAGAGATCAAGTTTTGGTTGCACCATGATTAGAGAATCATTGGACAAGAGTTGTCCACTCATCGGTTGACCCATCACCAATAACTATTAAGTGAGGTAATGAGCCAGTCGGTGAGACCGCACCACCCACTAGAAATCACTAATCATAGGGATTTTCACATCTCTACCTAGGGAGTGTAGGGATCTGAGAAAATAGTGGGAGCCTAATTTATTTAAAAATAAAACCCCTAAATAAATTGGTTAAGTCTGATTACAAAAACTAACTAGAAATTTTTGACTCTCTACAGGAAACATGTCTGCATCCAACCCCCTGACCAAAATACTAGACACCCACAGATTGACTGGACCCAATTTCAAAGACTGGTTGAGGAACTACAAAATTATTCTGAGTTTTAAAAAACTGACTCATGTCTTGGACCAGGACCTACCTGCCATGCCAGCACGTCTAATTGCTGAACATAGAGCATCTTTGGAAAAGTGGATGGATGAAGATAACAAAGCCAAGTACTACATGTTGGGTGCAATGTCTGATGACTTGCAATGCTAGCATGAGAATATTATGACTACCTACCAAATGTTGGCTCACCTACAAGAGTTGTTTGGTGAACAAAATCGTGCAGCCAAGTATCAAGTCTGCCAAAGACTTTTTAAGGCTAAAATGCATGATGGGCAGTCAGTCCAAGATCATTGTTTGACAATGATCAAGGACCTTGAGGAGCTTGAGAAGCTCGATATCATCTTAGACAAGAATTTTTACATTGATGTGATCCTTCAGTCCTTGTTCGATGCATATGGTCAGTTCATCATGAACTTCCATATGCAAAAGATGCAGTGTACCTTGGTTGAGTTAATGAACATGTTGGTTACGGCTGAGCTTTCTTTGAAGAGTTCAAAAGGCTCAGTCCTTACTATGGAGTGAACTTCTTCAAAGAGAAAGTCTTTTGGAAAGAAGAAAAAATCTGTGAAGAAGCAGAAGGTGGATGAGAAAAGGAAGAAAACGGAACCGAAGAAGAAGGCTGCTGAAAAGAAAAAATATTTCCACTACAATTCAAATGGCCATTGAAAATGGAACTATCCTTAGTACCTGGCCACCCTGAAGAACCAGAAGGATGGTCCTTCTGGAGGTATGCTCGTTATAGAATCTAATCTTACAGTTTCCTCTGCATCCAGTTGGGTATTTGACTCTGGTTCTAGTGCTCATTTGTGCACTTCTATGCAGGGTCTTGAGGAGAGCAAGAGGCTAAGGGATGGAAATATGATCCTACGCATTGAGAACGGAGCAAGAGTTGCTGCTGTGGCCGTGGAAACCTATCCTCTGTGATTACCATTAGGATTAGATTTAGTTCTTAGCGACTGTTATTATGTACCTGCAGTAAGCAGGAATTTAATTTATGTTTCATGTTTAGCACAAGAAGACTATGTGATTAGCTTTCATAAGGACCATTGTAACATTTTTTATGAAAATAATAAAGTTGCAAATAGTTTTCTTATTAATGATCTCTATCAGCTACATATTGATGTATCTGTATTTAATTTTGAAAAAAATAAGAATGCCATAGGAATTAAAAGGTCTAGAGATAGTCTAAATGATAGGTATCTGTGGCACCTAAGGCTAGGTCATATAGCGGAAGACAGGGTTAACAAATTGAAAAAATTCGAACTATTGAGTCCGTTGACTTTCGAGTTATATCCAGTTTGTGAATCATGCCTTCAAGGCAAAATGACCAAGCTCCCTTTTGTGGAATATGGGGAAAGGGCCACAGACCTACTTGCCCTAGTACATACGGATGTGTGCGGCCCATTTGATGTACCGGCTAGAGGAAACTATATCTACTTCATTAC
Organism: Elaeis guineensis; assembly: GCF_000442705.2. Classification (NCBI taxonomy): domain Eukaryota; kingdom Viridiplantae; phylum Streptophyta; class Magnoliopsida; order Arecales; family Arecaceae; genus Elaeis; species Elaeis guineensis. The sequence goes on along the minus strand of NC_026007.2, from coordinate 39,704,347 downwards.
CTTTACTGATGATATGTCTAGGTATGGGTATGTGTTTCTAATGAAACACAAGTCTGAAGCCTTTGAAAAGTTCAAAGAATTTAGGCATGAGATAGAAAAATAAATAAGAAAGCCCATTAAGGTTCTTCGATCAGATCGAGGAGGTGAATATCTTAGTCGGAAGTTTCTAGACTATCTTAAGGACAATGGCATAGTCTCTCAATGGACTCCACCTGGAACGCCACAACTCAATGGAGTTTCAGAACGAAGAAACTGGACCCTATTAGATATGATCCGTTCCATGATGAGCTTCACGGACCTCTCTGAGTTTCTTTGGGGATATTGTCTCATGATAGCAATATATGTATTGAATAGGGTTCCCTCTAAAACCGTTCCTACCACACCGTATGAGATATGGCATGATAAAAAACCAAGTCTGAGTCATCTCAGAATTTGGGGTTGTCCGATTCATGTCAAGAGACAGCAGACGGATAAGTTAGAGTTTAGGTCTTTTAGAGCTCGATTCATAGGATATCCTAAAGAGTAATTAGGATACTATTTTTATATTTCGGAAGACCATAATGTGATTGTGAATCGACATGCTATTTTTCTTGAAAATTAGTTTATTCAAGATAGTGGCATCGAAAGAATAATTAAGCTCAAGGAGAATGTCTCCCAAGAGCAATGAGCTAAAGAACCTGAGGAACCCAATCAATTAGAATCAGTCCTAACACAACCTCTTCCACCTCGTAGATAGACTAGGGTTTTCTGTCCTCTTGAAAGGTACTTAGGTACTATACAAGAGGAAGTAGAGAAAATATTTTTCATGGGAAATGGGGCTTATGGTGATGATCCCAAGACCTATGACGAGGCGATATCAGATATCGACTCTGAGAAATGGTTAGAGGCAATGAAATTAGAAATTGACTCGATGCACTCCAACCAAGTCGGGACCTTGGTAGATCCACTTGAAGGTATTGTACCTATTAGGTGTAAATGGATCTTCAAGAGAAGGCATTAACTATCAGGATACCTTCTCGCCCGTAGCCATGCTAAAATCTATCCGCACATTGCTTGCTGTTGCAGCCTATTTCGATTATGAAATATGGCAGATGGATGTGAAAATGGCATTCTTAAATGGATATCTTGAGGAACATATCTATATGGAATAGCTGGTTAGTTTCACATCCAGTGATGACGAACACAAGGTCTGCAAGCTGCAAAGGTCCATTTATGGACTTAAGCAAGCATCTCGGAGCTGGAATACTCGTTTCAATGATGTGATCAAAATATTTGGTTTCATCAAGAACGAGGAGGAACCATGTGTATTCAAGAAGATCAGTGGGAGCGCAGTTATCTTCCTCGTACTGTACGTTGATGACATCCTCCTAATTGGAAATGATATTTTCATGTTTACCTCAGTCAAAATATGGTTGTCTAAAAAGTTCTCTATGAAAGATCTAGGAGAAGCAACCTTTATACTTGGTATTAAGATCTATAGAGATAGACCAAATAGGATGCTCGGACTTTCACAGAAGATGTACATAGAGGAGGTGCTAAAAAGGTTTAGCATGAAAAACTCCAAAAGAGATTTAGTACCTTTTAGACATGGCATTCATCTCTCCAAGAAGATGTGCCCGAGCACACCTAAGGAGATTGAATGCATGAGCAAGATCCCTTATGCTTCGGCAATAGGGAGCCTCATGTATGCCATGCTATGTACATGACCTGATATAGCCCATGCTGTGAGTGTCACAAGCAGATATCAGTCGAATCCAGATGAAGAGCACTGGACTTCTGTGAAATGTATCCTTAAGTACTTGAGAAGGACTCAGGATATGTTTCTAGTCTTTGGGAATGGAGAACTCCAGATTCAGAGATTTACAGACTCAGACTTTATGTCTGATATAGATGATCGAAAGTCAACATCTGGAAGTTTGTTCATTTGCAATGGTGGTGCAGTTAGCTAAAGGAGTTTCAAGCAGACGGTGATTGCTGATTCCACCATGGAGGCAGAGTATGTTGCTGCATCGAAAGCTGCGAAGGAGGCATTCTGATACAAGAAGTTTGCCGCAGAGCTTGGAGTGATGTCATCGGATGCCATCCCTCTTTACTGCGATAATAATGGCACCATAGCCCTAGCTAAGGAGCCAAGATCTCACTAGAAGTCCAAACATATCGAGCGACGATTCCATCTGATCCGTGATTATCTCGAAAAGGGTTATGTCGAGGTTAAGAGAGTCGACTCCACAGACAATGTGGCAGACCCACTGACAAAGCCATTAGGCCAGTAGAAGATCGAAGCCTATCTTGAGAAGATGAAACTTAGATATGTAGCCAATTGGCATTATGTCAAGTGGGAGTTTGTTAGATGTGTGCCCTAGATGCCAGATTGGCTGACACATTCTTGTACAAATGTAAGAAAAAATTTATAATTTTGACTATAAATAAATAAAAGGGTTATTCTACTATCACATTGTGTACATTATATCTATGATACATCCTTTGAGTTAGTAGGAATGTTAATTTATATTTTTAAGAGTTGAAAATTTAAGGCATGAATTTACATAACTAACTCATAAACAGCTCCTGACCATAGGATCATCACGATGATGGTGATCGATCCGGAAGGTTGGTGTACGATCGCTTTCTCAGAGTAGATATGTCTTGAGTCTATAGTGTGGAGACACTGAACGAAAGCATAGGTATTCATTGAGAATGAGAGTACTGAGCATGACCACTTCGAGTAGTCATAAGGAAGTCTACCTTCTCGTCGATGACTAGCTCGATGCTGCAGCTGTGTGTCTAGTTCTTTGACCTGAGGTGCATCGATAGTTTACCTTGAGTGTGTTATAGTTTGACTACACCATAACTCAATCTCCTAGCCATTCGGAACCCTGAGGTGTATGTTGGCTGTAGCATATTCATTGTAGGAACCAGATTGCACCAAGATAGGATCTATCAACCTTGATAGATGAGAGGAGTAGTCCTATGATGATCGAAAGATCGAGTCCTTAAGCCCATGGCCATGGTAGAGTGAAATAATGAAAAAAAGTTTTTCATTGGGGTTTCATGTTGGACTCGGATCGATCGATTGATTCATATGACTGATGTTGGATTTGACGAGTTCACCTTAACCCTAATTCAGTCGGAACTCATGATAGAGGAACTCAATCACACATGTAGCTGCACCGAGAGGTTCATCTTCATTTCTGATGGGTTGCCACCAAATACTGCTAGGTGTCACTGGTGGATTTTTTAGAGCAATTAGAATGATCGCGACATTCTAATTGTCTGAATCAGAAGAGTTCTGATCCATTGAAAGGAGTTTCGATGATGTCGATGATGAGATCGCGACATATCTCATTACCATATGGAAATGAACCTAACTGGATCACACAAATAAGAGTTAGGATCTGGATGTCATCAATTGAGCTAGTCCAGTTCGATTGATTTGGATTAGATCCAATTAGGTTCAAGGAAATCGTGCTAGCACACGATTGAGCCTAATTTTTTTTCTCGTGTAATTTTTTCTATCTCGACTAAGCCAAATATGATTTGACTCACCCAGAGAACCTTGAGAAGGTTTCTCTCAGTCTGATTGGAGCCAGTCCAGCTCAGAAAGGACTTGTCTTAATTCATGAGATGAATTTAAGACAACACTTGCTAATTTCTGTCATCTATCATTTTCGTTTTAGGACATCGATCAAACGTTGACTTATGGATCTTGAACTGAAGACCACTTGGTAAGAGGTCATTGGAGAGTTTTTGTGGAGTGTCCACCTACTAAATTAGGCCTCAAAATGGGTGCCAAGATCAGATTGGGCGTGCACCCCAAGTGGATAAGGATAGAGTCCCATGAGATGAGGACTCTATGCCTTGATCGACTCAAACTGTTGGGCGCCAATCTCACTGTGTTTATCCAGTATTGGCACCAACAGTAGGAGTGTTTGGTAGGGTTCTTATCTGATATGATCAGATGACATCACTCCACCAATCAAAATTTTTCCAGAATTAATTGAAATTTTTTGATTGGTCGAATGATGTGGCACTGCATGGCGCAGTAGGGTCTATTTAAACCCTGTCTGCGCCTAGGGTTTAGAGAATCTGCTCAATCCCTAGCAAAAGCCTAATATCCCTCCACTTCTCCATGCCCCCTCTGGTCCTCTCGCTCCCCTCTTCACATCCAAGAAGTTGGGCATCCATCTGGTGCTTGTCCAAGGCATGCTGGCTCCCTAATCAGAAGGCTGCAGGGATTTATCGAGAAGCTGCTGCTCCAGCTTCAGAAGATCTTTTGAAGATCTTTCAGATCAGATCTAGATCTGATTTTTGGAGCAAAGATTTGCAAGGAGAAGATGATCTAGATCTTGCTTAAGTAGATACTGGTAGAGGCCAGGCGACTGCATGGCTATTTTTGAACCTTGGGTATTACTACGATCATCTACAGGATAATCTAGTTGCCCTAGAGGTATTTCTCTAATCCTCAAGTTTTAGATTTAATTTTAGATTAAATATCAGATAATAAGAATCAGATCTAATAGATCTTAGATCTGAAATATCATAGGATATATTTTTTTAAAATATTCCATCCCAGATCTCATTAGATCTGGAAGATCCTACAAGGAAAAAGGTAATTTTTCCTTGATATAGATAATTCTTTTGGCTAGATCATGTATAAGAAGAAATGATTTGCCGACTGGAGAAAATAGGCCTTTGGACTCATTGACTGTTAAGTCATATCTAGTCTATGAATCATCTCTTTAAAAATTAATAATCAAGCTATCTTTTGTGGGTTAAAGAGGTAGGACCACTAAGATACTTATCCTAGAACACATATGATGTACATGGCCCATTTGATGAGCCGACTAGGAGATTATCACTACTTCATCATCTTTACCGATGAACAGTTATAGTATGGTATATGTATGTGAGATACAAATCTAAAAGATTTTGAAAGATTTAAAAAATTCAGATGTGAAGTAGAAAAGATAAATCAAAAAATTTCTAAAGGTACTTCAATTAGATCGAGGATGCAATACCAAATAAAAAATTTATCAATTATCTAAAGAGAATGGCATAGTTTTATGATGGAATTCTTCTTATACACCTTAGCTCAATGGGGTATCTGTGAGGAGCGATGGCACTATATGAGATATGATCCGATCTATCATGAATATCACTAATTTAACTATTGTTTCTTTAGGAATAAGATTTAATTTCTAAAATTTAAATTAAGTTTCCTTTAAAATTGGTTTCACCACACCATATGAGATATGATATGGTGAACAAGTTAGAGGATAAGTCTGTGAGAGCTCATTTATAGGGTATCCCAAAAGGATTTGAAATATCATTTTTTTTTTAGTGGTTCACAATGTGATTGTGAGCAATCATACTGTTCTCTTAAAAATAGTGAGAAGATGAACTCAAAAAGAAAAATTTCTAAAGAACAACGAGTCACAAGTGAAGGAAAAATCGGCTTTTTCCTTATAGGATCTTCCGGATCTAATGAAATCTGAGACAGAATATTTCAAAAAAAATTATCCTATGATATTTTAGATCTAAGATCTATTAGATCTAATTTCTATTATCTGATATTAAATCTAAAATTAAATCTAAAAATAAGAGGAATAGAGAAATACCTCTAGGATAACTAAATTATCCTGTAGATGATCGCAGCAATGTCCGAGGTCCTAAAATAGCCACGCAATCGTCTGGCCTCTATCGGTATCCACTTGAGTAGGATCTAGATCATCTTCTCCTCTTGAATCTTTGCTCTAAAAATCAGATCTGGATCTAATCTAAAAGATCTTCAAAAGATCTTCTGAAGCTGGAGCAACAGCTTCTCAACAAATCTCTGTAGCCTTCTAATCAGGAAGCCACCATGCCTTGGACAAGCACCAGATGGACGCCCAACCTCTTGGATGTAAAGAGGGGAGGGAAAGGAGCAGAGGGGGTGTGGAGAAATGAAGAGGATTGAGGCTTTTGTTAGGTATTGAGCAGAGTCTCTAAACCCTAGGCGCAGACAGGGTTTAAATAGACCCTGCTGCGCCATGCAATGCCACATCATTCGACCAATCAAAAAATTTTAATTAATTCTGAAAAAATTTTGATTGATGGAGTGATATCATCTGATCATATCAGATAAGAATCCCCACAATCCCTCCTACTGTTGGCACCAACACTAGATAAGCACAGTGAGATTTGTGCCCCACAGTCCAAGTTGATCAAGGGATCAGAGTCCTCATCTCATGGGACTCTATCCTTATCCACTTGGGGTGCACGCCCAATCTGAATATGGCACCCACTTTGAGGCTCAATTTAGCAGGTGGACACTCCATAAAAAAATATCTAATGACCTCTTGCCAAGTGGCCTTCAGTCCAAGGTCCATGGGTCAACATTTGACCAATGTCCTAAAATAGAAATGGCAGGTGACAGAAATTAGCAGATGTTATCTTAAATGCATCTCATGAATTAAGATAAATCTTTTTTGAACTAGACTAGCTCCAGTTAGACTGTGAGAAACTTTCTCAAGGTTCTTTGGGTGAGTCAAATCACATTTGGCTCAGTCGAGATAGAAAAGATTACGCGAGGAGAAAGTTAGGCTCAATCGTGTGCTAGCATGATTTCCTTGAACCTAATTGGATCTAATCCAAATCAATCGAACTGGGCTAGCTCAATTGATGATATCCAGATCCTAACTCTCATTTGTGTGACCCAGTTAGGTTCATTTTCGTATGGTAATGAGACATGTCGTGATCTCATCATCGACATCATCGAAACTCCTTTCAATGGATCAGAACTCTTCTGATTCAGACAATTAGAATGATCGATCATCAAGATCATTCTAATTGCTCCTAAAATCCATCAGTGACACCTAGCAGTATATGGTGGCAACCCATCAGAAATGAAGATGAACCTCTTGGTGTAGCTACCTATGTGATTGAGTTCTTCTATCATGAGTCCCAACTGAATTAGGATCAAGGTGAACTCGTCAAACCCAACATCAGTCATATGAATCAATCGATTGATCCGAGTCCGATGTGAAACTCCAATGAAAAACTCTTTTTCATTATTTAACTTTGCCATGGCCATGGGCTTAAGGACTCAATCTTTCGATCATCATAGGACTACTCCTCTTATCTACCAAAGTTGATAGATCCCATCTTGGTGCAATCTGGTTTCTACAATGAATATGCTACAGCCAACATACACCTCAGGATTCCAAATGGCTAGGAGATCGAGTTATGGTGTAGTCAACTATAACATACTCAAGGTGAACTGTCGATGTACTTCAGGTCAAAGAACTAGACACACAGCTGTAACATCGAGCTAGTCATCAACGAGAAGGTAGATTTTCTTATGACTGCTCGAGGTGGTCACGCTCAGTACTCTCGTTCTCAATGAATACCTGTACTCTTGCTCCAGTATCTCCACATCGTAGACTCAAGACACATCTACCCTAAGAAAGCGATCGTACACCAACCTTCTGGATTGATCACCATCCTCGTGATGATCCTATGGTCAGGAGTTGTTTATGAGTTAGTTATGTAAATTCATGCCTTAAATTTTTAACTCTTGAAAATATGAATTAACATTCCTACTAACTCAAAGGATGTATCACAGACATAATGTACACAATGTGATAGCAAAATAACTTTTTTATTTATTTATAGTCAAAATTATAAATTTACCCTTACATTTGTACAGGAATGTGTCAGCCAATCTGGCATCTAGGGCACACATCTAACAAACTCCCACTTGACCTAATGCCAATTGGCTACATATCTAAGTCCCATCTTCTCAAGGTGGGCTTCGATCTTCTGCTAGCCTAATGGCTTTGTCAGTAGGTCTGTCACATTGTCTATAGAATCAACTCTCTTAATCTCGACATAACCTTTTTCAAGGTAATCACGGATCAGATGGAATCGTCGCTCGATATGCTTGAACTTCTGGTGCAACCTTGGCTCCTTAGCTAGGGCTATGGTGCCATTATTGTCGCAGTAAAGAGGAATGGCATCCAATGACATCACTCCAAGCTCTGTGGCAAACTTCTTGTATCAGAATGCCTCCTTCGCAGCTTTCGATGCAGCAATATACTCTGCCTTCATGGTGGAATCAGCAATCACCATCTGCTTGAAATTTTTTCAGCTAACTGCACCACCATTACAAATGATCAGACTTTCAAATGTCGACTTTCGATCATCTATATCAGACATAAAGTCTGAGTCTGTAAATTTCTGAACCTAGAGTTCTCCATGCTAAACTTTTTAGCACCTCCTTTATGTACATCTTCTGTGAGAGTCCCAGCATTCTATTTGGTCCATCTCTATAGACCTTGATACCTAGTATAAAGGATGCCTCTCCTAGATCTTTCATAGAGAACTCCTTAGACAATCATATTTTGATTGAGGTCAACATGAAAATATCATTCCCACTCAGGAGGATGTCATCTACGTACAGTACGAGAAAGACAACTGCACTCCCACTGACCTTCTTGGACACACATAGTTCTTCCTCGTTCTTGATGAAATCAAACATTTTGATCACATCATTGAAACGAATATTCCAGCTCCGAGACGCTTGCTTAAGTCCATAAATGGACCTTTGCAGCTTGTAGATCTTGTGATCGTCATCACTGGATGTGAAACCAAGCGACTGTTCCATATAGATATCTTCCTCAAGATATCTATTTAAGAATGCCGTTTTCACATCCATCTGTCATATTTCATAATCGAAATAGGCTGCAACAGCAAGCAATGTGCGGATGAATTTTAGCATGGCTACGGACGAAAAGGTATCCTGATAGTCAATGCCTTCACGCTGACTATAACCTTTCACTACGAGCCTAGCCTTGAATGTCTCCATATTCCCATCTGCACCTATCTTTCTCTTGAAGATCCATTTACACCTAATAGGTACAATACCTTCAGGTGGATCTACCAAGGTCAAGACTTGGTTTGAGTGCATCGAGTCAATTTCTGATCTCATTACCTCTAACTATTTCTCGAAGTCGATATTTGATATCACCTCGTCATAGATCTTGGGATCATCACCATGAGTCCCATTTTTTGGGAGGAATATTTTCTCTACTTTCTCTTGTATAGTACCTAAGTACCTTTCAGAAGGATGAAAAATCCTAGTCGATCTACGAGGTGGAAGAGGTTGTGTTAGGACTAGTTTTAATTGATTGGATTCCTCAGGTTCTTTAGCTCATTACTTTTGGGAGACATTCTCCTTGAGCTTAATTATTCTTCCGATGCCACCATCTTGAATAAATTATTTTTCAAGAAAAATAGCATGTCAATTCATAATCACATTGTGATCTTTCAAAATATAGAAATAGTATCCTAATGACTCTTTAAGATATCTTATGAACTGAGCTCTAAAAGACCTGAACTCTAACTTGTCTGCCTGCTATCTCTTGACATGAGTCAGACAACTCCAAATTCTGAGATGACTCAGACTTGGCTTCTTACCATGCCATATCTCATACGGTGTGGTAGGAACGATTTTAGAGGAAACCCTATTCAATACATATATTGCTGTCTTGAGACAATGTCCCCAAAGAAACTCAAGAAAATTCATGAAGCTCATCATGGAATGAACTATATCTAATAGGGTCTGATTCCTCCATTCTGAAATCCCGTTGAGTTGTGACGTTCCAGGTGGAGTCCATTGAGAGACTATGCCATTGTCCTTAAGATAGTCTAGAAACTCCTGACTAAGGTATTCATCTCCTCGATCTGATCGAAGATCCTTAATGGACTTTCCTGTTTGTTTTTCTACTTCATGTCTGAATTCTTTAAACTTTTCAAAGGCTTCAGACTTGTGTTTCATTAGAAACACATACCCGTATCTAGACATATCATCGGTGAAGGTAATGAAGTAGACATAGTTGCCTCTAGCCGGCACATCAAATGGGCCGCACACATCTGTATGTACTAGGGCAAGTAGGTCTGGGGCTCTTTCCCCATGTCATGTAAAAAGGAGCTTGGTCATTTTGCCTTGAAGGCATGATTCACAAACTGGATATGACTCGAAAGTCAACGGACTCAATAGCCCGAATTTCTCCAATTTGTTAACCCTATCTTCCGCTATATGACCTAGCCTTAGGTGCCACAGATACCTATCATTTAGACTATTTCTAGGCCTTTTAATTTCTATGGCATTCACATTTTGCTCGATATGAAATACAGATACATCAATATGTAGCTGATAGAGACCATTAATAAGAAAATTATTTACAACTTTATTATTTTTATAAAATATGTTACAATGGTTCTTATGAAAGCTAATCACATAGCCTTCTTGTGCTAAACATGAAACAGAAATCAAAATTTTGCTTGCTGCAGGCACATAATAACAATCTCTAAGAACTAAATCTAATCCTAATGGTAATCGTAGAGGGTAGGTTCCCACGGCCACAGCAGCAACTCTTGCTCCATTCTCGATGCGTAAGATCATATCCTCATCCCTCAGCCTCCTACTCTCCTCAAGATCCTACATAGAAGTGCACAAATGAGCACTAGAACCAGAGTCAAGTACCCAATTGGATGCAGAGGAAACCGTAAGATTAGATTCTATAACGAGCATCCCTCCAAAAGGACCATCCTTCTTGTTCTTCAAGGTGGCCAGGTACTGAGGACAGTTCTGTTTCCAATGGCCGTCTGAATTGCAGTGAAAATATTTTTCCTTTTCAGCAGCCTTCTTCTTCGGTTCCATCTTCTTCTTCTCCTCATCCACTTTCTGCTTCTTCGCAGACTTCTTCTTCTTTCCAAAAGATTTTCTCTTAGAAGAAGTTCACTCCACAGTAAGGACTGAGCCTTTTGAACCCTTCAAAGAAAGCTCAGCTATAACCAACATGTTCATTAACTCAGCCAAGGTACACTGCATCTTATGTATATGAATGTTCATGATGAGCTGACCATATGCATCAGACAAGGACTAAAGGATCACATCAATTTGAAAATCTCTATCTAAAATGACATCGAGCTTCTCAAGCTCCTTAATGTCCTTGATCATTGACAAATAATGATCTTGGACTGACTGTCCATCACACATTTTAGCCTTAAAAAGTCTTTGGCAGACTTGATACTTGGCTGCGCGACTTTATTCACCAAACAACTCTTGTAGGTGAGCCAACATTTGGTGGGTAGTCATAATGTTCTCATGCTGACGTTGCAAGTCATCAGATATGGCACCCAACATGTAGTACCCGGCTTTGTTATCATCATCCATCCACTTTTCTAGAGATGCTCTCTGTTCAGCAGTCGGACGTGCTGGTATGGTAGGTGGGTCCTGATCCAAGACATGAGTCAGTTTCTCAAAACCCAGAATAATTCTGTAGTTCCTCAACCAGTCCTTGAAATTAGATCCAGTCAATCTGTGGGTGTCTAGTATTTTGGTCAAGGGGTTGGACGCAGACATATTTCCTGTAGAGAGTCAAACGTTTCTAGTTAGATTTTGTAATCAGACTTAACCAATTTGTTGAGAAGTTTCATTTTTAAACAAATTAGGCTCCCACTATTTTCTCAAATCCCTACACTCCCTAGGTAGAGATGTGAAAATCTTCGTGATTAGTGATTTCTAGTGGGTGGTGCGGTCTCACCGACTGGCTCACCACCTCACCTAACAGTTATTGGTGATGGATCAACTGATGAGTGGACAACTCTTGTCCAATGATTCTCTAATCATGGTGCACCCAAAACTTGGTCTCTAATTCATGAAGCTCACCGTGCTCGGAATATTGCTCCAATCCTTAGTTAAGTCAGACCCACCATTTGTATGAATTAGATTCCTGATTGGGTCCCTCACCATATCCAAAATATTGAGCACAACCCATCCTCTAATCTGTAGCATCCAATGCCTAATGGACATGGTTGCATCTTCCCGGTGCAACTGTGTCACTGTAACCAGTTGAGAACAATCAACCCCAGGAAGGGCCCACACATCCACAATGGTGGAAGACCTTAGACTTAATATTTTCTTAGGGAGATTTGATTTAGGTCTCATTAAATATGACTTGATATGGTCATAACAATTATGACTAACCTAGTGATATGGACAAGCTCGAATTGTTAGCGACCTCAAATCAGAACTGGATTTATAAACAATTTGATTTCATAAACTTATGACTAACCTTAAATCATAACAATTATGACTAACCTAATTTGATTTCATAAGCTTAATTCATTAATTAAGTCTTGGGTTTATAAACAAAACATGTAAATAAATCCTAGGGTTTTAGGATCTAGGGTTTTGCAGAAAAGTAAATTTTAATTTCTGATTAAGGATGAACGCACAGCACCCCTACACGCCATAAGAACACCCAATTGAATGGGAGGAGAGGGTCTTAAACCCTACTTTATTCTTATGATCGGACGGCCATGAGGAACACCTTAATCAGAAATATTAATTTAACTACAAAACTAGTTAGATCTAAGTTACATAGCATATATATAATTTCAGATCTGTTGGGTATAAAATACCCCCCCAGCCGAAGTTCGTACCAGGAGTGACCCTCCCAAGACTCTACCGACGTCCAACCATGGGCGACGTCTTTTCGAACCTCTTCGACCATCGAGCTTCCGCAATATTCTCAAGTTCTACCGACGGATAAACTCCCACAACTTCTTCTACAAGTGTCGATCGGGTTTTCCCGACGGATGAATTCCTGCCGCATCTCCCGGGCTTCCCCAGCGATAAGCTTCTTCGGTTGTCCATCAGGCTGCTCCAAGTGCTCTCTGGATTCTACCATCGATCGATCTCCTACAAGGGTCAACCATTCTCTGGACCCCTTTCGGATCTTTTCCGACAGGATTCGATCGACTCCAATCCAAATTTTTACCAGAACTACGTCAGTTCGTCAGTGGCCAAACTTTTCCAACAGCAGATCTTCATGACGGACGGGCTCCATCCAAGTTTCTACGGTGGTCGACCGCCTTCTGGGTTTCATCCGGTCTCCTATGAGAGCCGGACTTCTTCTCCGAACTCCTACTGCAGGTAGACTTCGTCCGAGCTCCTATGGGAGTCGGACTTCAGCCCTAAGCTCCCATTGTAGGTAGACCTCATCCGAATTCTTACAAGAGCCGGACTCCGAGCCCCCGCCACAAGCGATCTACTTCGAGCTTCTGCTACAAATGATCTACTCTGAGCTTCTGCTACAAGCGATCTACTCCGAGCTACTACTACAAGTGGTCTACTTCAAATTTCTACTACGAGCAGTCCACGTTGGATTTCTACTGTAAGCCTCCACACGAGCTTCCCTTGTGAACAAATTCCTTTCGGACTTCTATTGCAAGCAGGCTTCGACTGAGCTTCTTTAACAAATGATCCCCATCTGGACTTCTACGGGAACCAGACTCCGACCGAACTTCTGTAGTGGACAGATTCTGGATGAACTCTTACGACGCACGGGCTCCAGCAGTCGAACCCCTCCAGTGGGTGAACCTCTCCAGTGCCATCCGACATCCACTGTCGGTCGACCTTTTGCCGAATTCTGCGTGAAACTGAACTTCGTCCACAGAAAGCCCCTAACCGAGCGTCTACAGCAGATGACCTTCGCCTGCAGTACTAGCACCCAAGGCACCCAACGGTAGAAAGCTCGCCAGCAACATCCGAGCTCCTCTTAGATGGAGAGCTACCCCTCTCCACCAGACACCTCAATCGAGCTTCGGCCGACAGGCCTGGACTCCCTGGCAGGCCACAGTAATGGCCGCGACTCTGCTCCACTTCCTATAACGGATCCCACGCGGCTCCATCATGCTCTGGCAAGTCACGACAACAGACATCACTCCACTCTCCACAACAGGCTCTACATGGCAGGCCACGGTGATGGCCATGACTCCACTCCACTACTCTCCGTAACAAACTCCTCATGGCCCCGAACGGCCCACCATCAGGCGGTTACAGACGTCGCTGTCAATCTGTTATGCCCTCCGTCTATAAAAGGGGACCCCCAGATATGTTATTCTCTAAGCTCTAATCTCTTTCTAAAAACTCTGCTAAAATTTTCATTCGAGCACTCCATTCTTGTTGAGACAGAGAACTGACTTGAGCGTCGGAGGGTCTTGCCGGAGCACCCCCAACTCCGGTTTAGATTTTCTTTGCAGGTCCCGATGGCAACCGCGACTCCCTTGACTCCAGCTTCTCCGACGCTGGTGAATTTTTACTTCAACAGGATTGGTGCTAGAGGAAGGGCCCTGTGTCTTCGCAGTACCCTTGTTCTTAAAGGAGCGCTCAACGGGATCACCTCCGATCATCTTCACCGACATCTCCTCCTCCGGTTGCCTGCCTGATCTCCACCTAATGCCTCCCCGAAGGGCATCCACCAGGCGGTCAACGGCCTCCGTGGCCAGATCTCAGGGAGCTCCGCAAGCCCCGACCTCATCTCTGGTTTCCCAGGCTCCTCCTCTTCCGACGATGGCAGTCGGCATGGAGCAGTTTGACCTACTGGTTCAACAGGTCAGAGGCCTCACCGAAGCAGTGCAGGCCATGTAGCAGCAGCCGCAGGCATCGGTGCAGCTGGAAAGAGCATCGTCGGAGTTCCATAATCCGACGATCGGGTTGGCCACATGGGTCAACCGCCCTGTCTTTCCCAGAAAAGAAAAACAAAAGGTGGAGAGTCCTCCGTCCGATCATGATTCAACCCCCGGAGAGTCCTTGCCTTCACTCCATCAGAAGACCCTCGAGGCCCGCAATCAAGAGGACCTCCTGGATCAGAGATTCCAGGAGATGAACCGATGGATCGAAGAGCTCCGCCGTGCTCCCACTGCTTACGGTGAGGACATCTGCACTGACCCTCTTTTCTCTCAAATGATCATGCAGGAACCAATCCCGTCGAACTTCAAGCTCCCCCAATTCGAGAGCTACGACGGGACCTCAGACCCGATCGACCACCTGGAGGCCTTCCGGACCATGATGCTGCTCCATGGCACACCAGATGCCATCTTGTGTCGAGCTTTCCCATCTACCTTGAAGAAAGCAGCAAGGAATTGGTACTCGGCACTGAAGTCGGGTATAATCTTCTCCTTTAACCAGATGAGTCACCAGTTTGTGGCTCATTTCGTCAGCAGCCGACATCCCCGGTGAGGATCGGAGTCCCTCATCAACATCAAGCAAAAAGAGAGAGAATCCATCCGAGCTTACGTCAACCGCTTCAATGCCGCCACCGTGGAGGTTCGAAATTTGGACCAATCGGTTGCAATGGCCGCCTTAAAGAGCGGCCTTCAAAAGAATGACCTCCTCTTCTCCCTGAAAAAGAAGTATCCCAGAGACTTTGCCGATCTGCTGGCTCAGGCCGAAGGATATGCCCGAGCGGAGGAAGCCTTCAAGCTGAAGGATGAGGAAGCCGTGAAGGAGCTGCAGGCGGGCGACTCTAGCAAGCCTGCAGTTGAAAGAGGGTCGAGTGAAGCTTGGCCATGTTCTCAAACTCCTCCTGGGCACAAGTGCACCCAGACTCCTCCCCGAGCACGCAGGCAGAGAAGCCCGGACCGCAGGGTTCGGCGGGGCTCTCCCCTAGGAAGATTCTGCAGCTATGCCCCCCTCAACACATCGAAAACCCAGGTGCTGATGGAGGTCAGAGAGCAGCTCCCAAGGCCAGAAAGAATGTGTATACATCCTGGGAAGCGCAATCCTAACAAGTTCTGCCTCTACCATCGTGACCACAGCCACGATACAGAGGAATGCATTCAACTCCGAGATGAGATCAAGGAGCTCATCAGACGAGGTCGGCTCGACAGGTTCATTTGACGCCGGCTTGAGGGTGAGAGGATCGGCCAAGGGTCCTGCCACAACCTGAGCCACCGAGGAGGGAAGAGTAGCCCGGAGATCTACCTCCAATTGGGATCATCAACTCCATCTCTGGAGGACCTCGACAGGGAGCAGACCTTCTACGACCATGGGATTTGAAAAATCTGTAAATGTATTACTAACGACTTTGCTTTAAATCAAAATTCCTTTCAGATTTGTATGTCTTTCCCTTTTGGCATGGACTCGTAACGACAGGGGATAACCCATTCAGACAACAAAAATAAAGCCATGTTAGGAACAGAAGGAGAACCTTGTCCTAACATGGGCAAAGTTGAAAGTCTGGTTATTTTAAGACCGGACGGAGGGAGAGGCCCATATAACGGCCCTTATGTGCCCCCACGGCCATATTAAGAATAGGAGGAGAACCTTGTCCTAACATGGGCAAAGTTGAAAGTTTAATTATTTTAAGACCGGATGGAGGGAGAGACCCATATAACGGCCCTTATGTGCCCCCACGGCCATATTAAGAATAGGAGGAGAACCTTGTCCTAACATGGGCAAAGTTGAAAGTTCGATTATTTTAAGACCGGACGGGAGGAGAGGCCCATATAACGGCCCTTATGTGCCCCCACAGCCCTGTTAGAGATAGGAGGAGAACCTCGTCCTAACATGAGCAAAGTCGAAGATCCGATTACTTTTAGATCGGATGGGGGGAGAGGCCCTACAACACCCTTATGTGCCCCCACAGCCCTGTTAGGGACAGGAGGAGAACCTCGCCCTAACATGAGCAAAGTCAAAGGCCTGATTACTTTTAGACCGGATGGGGGGAGAGGCCTTACAATTTCCTTATGTGCCCCCACAGCCCTGTTAGGGACAGGAGGAGAACTTCGCCCTAACATGAGCAAAGTCGAAGGCCCGGTTCTCCTTAGACCGGATGGGGAGAGAGGCCCTACAGTGCTTATATGTGCCCCCACAGCCCTATTAGGGACAGGAGGAGAATCTCGCCCTAACATGAGCAAAGTCGAAGGCCTGGTTACTTTTAAATCGGATGGAGGGAGAGGCCCTGCAACGCCCATATGTGCCCCCACAGTCCTATTAGGAACAGGAGGAGAACCTCATCCTAACCTGAGCTGAAATTGACTACATCAGGGATAGGAGGAGAACCTCATCCTGACGCCAACTAAGATCCGATCATTCAAGATCTGATAAGAAAAAAGAAAAGAAGGAGAAAGAGAAAGAGAGATCTACGATCATGAATGAAAAGGCAAATCAACACGATAATGGTTAGGAACCTTCAAACGATGTCGACGTCGAACAAATCAAAGGACAAAAAAAATTCGGTAATGATGACCTAATACAAAAATGAACAAGGAATCTTCGGACAACATCGACATCGAACGAGATAAAAAATGAAAGAAGTCCGACGAACGATAATTTAACACAATGCACGGACAAGGTAACAAAAATTTTTTTTTTCATTTCGTTAACAAGGTATACGTTACAGAGCCCAGAAGGCCCAAAAAAAGAAAAATGACAAGAATAGAAAAAGAGGACACATAGAAGGATGGAAGGCAAAAAGATCCCTAAGGGAGCCCGGCTTCTTCCGACTTCGAACTTTCGGCTTCGACCCTCATCAGGGAGTGCCTTAAGCTTTCGACTTCTTCTTCCAATTCTTTCTCCCTTATTAGTATCTCCAGATACATCCAATGAAATCGTTGGCTTTCGTTCTCCACCTCTCGGAGCCTTTTTCTCAGGATCTTGGACTCCGCCTTCGCATCCTTGACCGCCTGCTGCTCGTATACCAGTTGGATCTTCAACTGCTGCAGCTCGATCCTCCTCTCTCCAAGGGCGACGGATAGCTCTTCTATGGTCCCTCTCAGGGATTAGAGTTCGTCAGGGTTTCGAACAGGGACGAACTGGGCTCCTTCAGATAACTGCCTTTGAAGGCGGACAACCTCGTCGGTCGCCATCCTGAGCTTCCTCCTGTAGTCGTCCACCTTCTTGCACCAGCCGGCCCGGTATGCATTGTAGTTCACCTCGGCATCCTGGAGCTGTTGCTGAAGGTCGGAGAACTTCTTCGACCATTCTCGATCGTGGTCGGTCCGAGTCGAAAGTCAGGACGAGCTTCCTTCTAGCTGGCCGATCTTCTCCCGTGCAGCCGACAGCTCCGCTCCAAGAGAGCTGATCTTGGAAGCCTGAGCCCAAGATCGGTCGCTGGCGTGCTTCTTATGTTCCTCGAGCTCTTTCTCGAAGTTTGCCTTTCTCCGACTGTAATCCATGATCCCTTTCACGTGGAGGTTCCGAAAGTAGGTGGCCTCCGCAGTGGCCTCTGAGTGGCTCTCCCTCAGCCTGCGAAGTTCATCCTCCATCTCCCTCGACTTTTTTGTTAAATGACAGACTTTCTACCTCAGATGTCGGATCATGGACCTCAGCAAAACTTCCTGTGGCAAGGGAAGTGCTTCGGCAGGACACTACCATCGGGAGACAAAAGCGTCAAGACACGGCTCATTGTAGAAAGAAAAAAGAAAAGAGAAGAAAAGGTCCCCATAAGGAGGAGCCCAATTTTATTGATTGAATGTCTCTTAAAGATAAAAGGAAAAAGAAAAATCACAGTGAAAGAAAAATACAAAGTCAGAGGTCTCAGACCTCCGAAGCAGGAGTTGGGGAGCCCGGTGTTCTTGGAAGGGGGGCTGTGGTGGCAGCGGCAGTAGGAGAGAGCCCAGCTTTATCTTCAGATGCCTCATCCAAGAAGCTGAAGTCGAGCTTGAGAAATTTCTTGACCATCTTCTCTTGGCAGAGCTCGAATCCTTTGATGAATGCATCTTGGCCGAACTTGACGTTCAGGTCCCTCATTTCAG
Source organism: Elaeis guineensis (assembly GCF_000442705.2). NCBI lineage: Eukaryota > Viridiplantae > Streptophyta > Magnoliopsida > Arecales > Arecaceae > Elaeis > Elaeis guineensis. The sequence continues at coordinate 39,685,759 of NC_026007.2, read as the reverse complement.
TGGAGGCCTTGAACTCCTCCACCGCTTGGCCCCTGGCCTCCGAGATCATAACCGAAATCTGCTCTGTCAAATTTACGACCTTGGCCTCCGCCTTCCTCACCATCTCCTCCGAGGCCTGCTTTTCTTTCTCAAGTGCCTCTTGGAGGTTGGCTACCTCGACAGCCTTTTCCTTGAGGCGGGCGGACTCGGCCCGGCGACCTTCCTCCACCTGGATAGCATCCCTCCTCACCTTGTTCATCGCCTCGATGTTGGCGAGGAGCTGGTGCCCAATCTGCAAGGGTGGCCAGAAGGTCAGAATGAAAGCTGAGAAGTTAATTGAATGAAGGAGCGAGGGGAAGGAGGAAAGTGAATCTGCTTACCTCGAGAAAGGACCCCAGAGAGTCCCAAATTCGCTGTTCGGGATCGACGCGAATGATCCTCTGGATGACTTCGGGCAGGATGCACCCATCGATCAGTCGCTTTATCAGGTCCCTGTCATTAAAGGGATTCTCCACCGGCTCTTCCTTGGAGCTGTGGGATTCTTTGATGGCAGTTCAGCAGTCGCTGACCCTGTAGGCCACCGTTATCTTTCTCCTCCCCCTCTCAACCCCTGGCACCTCCTGGGAGCGGGCCCCCAAAGCGGGAACCTCGACGGGAGAACTCCTCGAAGAGGCTCGAAGAACTGGGGGCTCGACGTCTGAAGGAACATCGACAGTGAGGGCTGCCTGAGCAGGTGTGGCCGAGCTCGTCTCCTCCGTTCTGGCCTTCTTTGCTGATCCGGAGGCCACAGCCCTTTTCTTTTGTGAACCTTGAGGCCCCTGGTAAGCATCCGTGCTGCTTCGACGTCCATTCCTGAAAAAAAAAAAGAAAAGAAAAAAAGGAGAGAAAAAAGAGATCAGCAACGGAGTGAAAAAACGAAGAGGTGACGCATGGTTTAAAAAAAAAAAAGGGAGAGAAGAAGAAAAGAAGAAAAGAAGAAGAAAAAGAAAGATGGAATACTCGCAAGATCCAGGGGACTCAAGCCGATGTTGAACAGAAATTGCTCCTTCAGAAGGTTGGGAAGGGAAGGAGTTGGATAACTAAGAAGTTTTCGGGCGGCTTGAAGGTCGTCCTCCCCCAGGCTAGGAGCCCGACGGACGGAGTCCCTCAGGGAGCTCCAAGGGGGCAATCCCAGCTTTAAGGTCGGACATTGGACGTAGAGGTACTTTCCCTTTCAGTTATGGATAGAAGAAGGAGCACCTTTCAGCAATCCCTTCTTGCCGAACTGGAGAGAGAAGTACCACCAGTTCTTTGCCAAGGGGTGGCACTTGAAGGTGTAAAAATACCTAAACAAAGGAAGAGATGGCTGAACTTCGATTATGTGGCAAAGGGAGAGGAATCCTATCAAAAACCTAAAGGAGTTCAGTACGACTGAAGCTAAAGAAATATCTAAAAAATGGGAAAGAGCGACGACAAAGGATGGAAGCGGGAGTCGAAGCTCGGTACGGAAGGCCTCCTGATACAGACAGAAACGGCCAGGTGGGGGGGTGCTAGCCCGGTCGGTGGGATCAGGAAGCTCCAGATCGTACTTCAGAGGAACTCCATACTGAACCCTTATCAGTAGAAGTTCATCTGGAGTCAGAGAACAGGGAATGGCATCCGGTGCAAAAACCAGATGAGGCCCAGCCCTAGATATGGGTTCATCTACAGTATGAGGATTCTGAGGGACTGAGACAGACAAACTCCTGGAACCGCTAGAGGCGGAGGTGCCAGAAGACATTTCAAGCAAAAATCCTAAAAATCTCAGAAAAATCGGGAGAAATAAGAGACGAAAGGTTCGTGGAGAACCAGACAGGTGGAATGCGGCAGAAGAAAAATGAAGAAGAAGGAACACCTAAATGACGAGAGAAGGAACGAAAGTTCTGAAACTAACCTAAGCTGCTCCGAAGGATGCAGAGATGTAGGGACAGGGATGACTCGAAGAACACCTAGGGCCAAAACGGACGTCGAGGAAGGTCAGAGCTCTCAGAAAGAAGACAGGCACCAACAGGACTTTCAGGCAGAATGAAACTCCCAGAGGAAGAAGGGTAGGTTTAAATAGACCCTGGGATCCGGCGTTATAATGATTGTGGATCTCCCCAGGCCGACCCATGTTCGCCACGTGTCCCACTCACCACAGCAGGTGGCTAAAAGTGGCTGACAGTTGGCAAGGCCATTATTGCGCCATACCTAAAGCAACGCTCCAGCGAGAATTTTGAAAAGTCTCTTCGGATCGCCCTGATTTGAAAAAACTCTGGCATGCGCGAATTAAATGCTAGGATTTCTGAGGGCGGTCGCAGGAGAATTCAAGGGGGCAACTTCGGCTGTAAAAATTTCTCCATGCTTCCTTCATTCAAAACTCGAACTCGAAAGTAGGGGGATTGGTGTTGGGTATAAAATACCCCCCAGTCGAAGTTTGTACCAGGAGTGACCCTCTCGAGACTCTGCTGACATCCAACCTTGGGTGACATCTTTCCGAACCTCTCCGGTGGTCGAGCTTCTGCAATATTCCCAAGTTCTGTCAACGGATAAACTCCCACAGCTTCTTCTACAAGTATCGACCGGGTTCCCCCGACGGACGAACTCCTGCCGCATCTCCCGGGCTTCCCCAGCGATAAGCTTCTTTGGTTGTCCATCAGGCTGCTCCAAGTGCTCTCTGGATTCTACCATCGGTCGATCTCCTACAAGGGTCAACCGTTCTCTGGACCCCTTTCGGATCTTTTCCGACAGGATTCGATCGACTCCAATCCGAATTTCTTCCAGAACTACGTCAGTTCGTTAGTGGCCGAACTTTTCCAACAGCAGATCTCCACGACGGACGGGCTCCATCCAAGTTTCTATGGTGGTCGACCACCTTCTGGGTTTCATCCGGGCTCCTACGGGAGCCGGACTTCTTCCCCAAACTTCTACTACAGGTAGACTTCGTCCGAGCTCCTACGGGAGCCGGACTTCAGTCCTAAGCTCCCATTGCAGGTAGACCTCATCCGAATTCTTACAAAGGCCGGACTCCGAGCCCCCACCACAAGCGATCTACTCCGAGCTTCTGCTACAAGCGATCTACTCCGAGCTTCTGCTACAAGCGATCTACTCTGAGCTACTACTACAAGTGGTCTACTTCAAATTTCTACTACGAGCGGTCTGCATCGGATTTCTACTGTAAGCCTCCACCCGAGCTTCTCTTGTGAATGAATTCCTTCCGGACTTCTATTGCAGGCAGGCTTCAGCCGAGCTTCCTCAACAAATGATCCCCATCCAGACTTCTACGAGAACCAGACTCTGACTGAATTTCTGTAGTGGACAGATTTCGGACGAACTCCTACGACGCACGGGCTCCAGCAGCCGAAACCCTCCAGTGGGTGAACCTCTCCAGTGCCATCTGACATCCACTGCCAGTTGACCTTCTATCGGATTCTGCGTGAAACTGAACTTCATCCACAGAAAGCCCCTGACCGAGCTTCTACAGTAGATGACCTTCGCCTGCAGTACTAGCACCCAAGGCACCCAACGGTAGAAAGCTCGCCAGCAACATCCGAGCTCCTCTCAGACGGAGAGCTACCCCTCTCCACCAGACACCCCAACTGAGCTTCGGCCGACAGGCCTGGACTCCCTGGCAGGCCACAGTAATGGCCGCGACTCTACTTCACATCCTATAACGGATCCCACGTGGCTCCATCATGCTCTGGCAAGTCACGACAACGGACATCACTCCACTCTCCACAATAGGCTCCACGTGGCAGGCCACGGCGATGGCCACGACTCCACTCCACTACTCTCCATAACAAACTCCTCCTGGCCCCAAACGGCCCACCACCAGGTGGTTACAGACGTCGCTGTCAATCTGTTACGCCCTCCATCTATAAAAAGTGGACCCTTAGATATGTTATTCTCTAAGCTCTAATCTCTATCTAAAAACTCTGCTAAAATTTTTGTTCGAGCACTCCATTCTTGTTGAGGCAGAGAACTGACTTGAGCATCGGAGGGTCTTGCTGGAGCACCCCCAACTCTGGTTTAGACTTTCTTTGCAGGTCCTGGCGGCGACCGCGACTCCCTCGACTCCAGCTTCTCCGACGTCGGTGGATTTTTGCTTCAACAAGATCTAACTTATACATGCTTTGCATACATCTCATGTATTAAAATCTGATCTAATTAGCATGCTTTCAGATTTGATACATCACATATAACATCTGAAAAATAAGATTTAAATTGAACTATTCAATATAAAATCTATTCTAGACAGTTACTAGAATAATTCTACAACTAGTCTAGGCATGCAACAGATCAATCTTATGTATTAATTAAAATTTTATTTTTTATTTTTTGATCTAAATATAATATTTATAACATCAAAAAAATAGAGAATAAATTAGATCTAATTTATATTTTAATCACATTAAAATATAAAACTATAAGACTATTCATAGATCAAACTACTCCTAGTCTAGTCATGCATCTCATGCATGTTAGATCCATTTAGATTTAATTTTAATTTTTTTTGATTTCAGATCCTATCATATCTGATGTGATATCTAAAATCTATTAATATCAAATAAATAAAAATAAAAATTAGATCTAAATTAGATCTGAAATAGAGCCATCAACCTGGCTCTGATACCAGTTGAAGAAAAAACTGGCTTTTTTCTTGTAGGATCTTCCAGATCTAATGAGATATGGGGTAGAATATTTCAAAAAAAATTATCCTACAATATTTCAAATCTAAGATCTATTAGATCTAATTCTTATTATCTGATATTAAATATAAAATTAAATCTAAAAATATGAGGAATAGAGAAATACCTCTAGGGTAACTAGATTACCCTGTAGATGATCGCAGCAAAGCTCGAGGTCCTAAAATAGCCACGCAGTCACCTGACCTCTATCGGTATCCATTTAAGCAAAATCTAGATCATCTTCTCCTCATGAATCTTTGCTCCAAAAATTAGATCTGAATCTAATCTGAAAGATCTTCAAAAGATCTTTTGAAGCTGGAGCAGCAGCTTCTCGATAAATCTCTGCAGCCTTCTAATCAAGAAGCCACCATGCCTTGGACAAGCACCAGATGGATGCCCAACCTCTTGGACATGAAGAGGGGAGGGAAAGGAGTAAAGGGGGCATAGAGAAGTGGAGAGAATTCAGGCTTTTGTTGGGTATCGAGTAGAGTCTCTAAACCCTAGGCGTAGACAGAGTTTAAATAGACCCTGCTGCGCCATGCAGTGCCAAATCATTCGACCAATCAAAAAATTTCAATTAATTCTGAAAAAATTTTGATTAGTAGAGTGATGTCATTTGATTATATCAGATAAGAATCCTCACAATCTCTCCTACTGTTGGCACCAACACTGGATAAGCATAGTGAGATTTGTGCCCCACAGTCCAAGTTGATCAAGAGATCAGAGTCCTCATCTCATGGGACTCTATCCTTATCCACTTGGGGCGCACGCCCAATCTGAATATGGTGCCCACTTTAAGACCCAATTTAGCAACTGGACACTCCATAAAAAAATCTCCAATGACCTCTTGCCAAGTGGCTTTCAGTCCAAGATACATGGGTCAACGTTTGACCAATGTCCTAAAACGAAAATGGCAGGTGACAGAAATTAGCAGGTGTTGTCTTAAATTCATCTCATGAATTAAGATAAATCTTTTTTGAGCTGGACTGACTCTAGTCAGACTGTGAGAAACCTTCTCAAGGTTTCCTGGGTGAGTCAAATCATATTTGACTCAGTCGAGATAGAAAAGATTACACGAGGAGAAAATTAGGCTCAATCGTGTGCTAGCATGATTTCCTTGAATCTAATTGGATCTAATCCAAATCAATCAAACTGAGCTAGCTCAATTGATGACATTCAGACCCTAACTCTTATTTGTGTGACCCAGTTAGATTCATTTTCGTATGGTAATGAGACATGTCATGATCTCATCATCGACATCATCGAAATTCCTTTCAATGGGCCAGAACTCTTCTGATTCAGACAATTAGAATGATCGATCATCAAGATCATTCTAATTGCTCCCAAAATCCACCAGTGACACCTAGCAGTATATGGTGGCAACCCATCAGAAATGAAGATGAACCTCTTGGTGCAGCTACCCGTGTGATTGAGTTCTTTTATCATGAGTCCCGACTGAATTAGGATCGGTGAACTCGTCAAATCCAACATCAGTCATATGAATCAATCGATTGATCCGAGTCCGATGTGAAACTCCAATAAAAAACTCTTTTCCATTATTTCACTCTGCCATGGCCATGGGCTTAAGGACTCAATCTTTCAATCATCATAGGACTACTCCTCTTATCTACCGAAGTTGACAGATCCCATCTTGGTGCAATCTGGTTCCTACAATGAATATGCTACAGCCAACATACACCTCAGGGTTTTGAATGGCTAGAAGATCAAGTTATGGTATAGTCAAACTATAACACACTCAAGATGAACTGTCGATGTACCTTAGGTCAAAGAACTAGATACACAGCTGCAGCATCGAGCTAGTCATCGATGAGAAGGTAGATTTCTTTATGACTGCTCGAGATGATCACGCTCAGTACTCTCATTCTCAATGAATACCTATACTCTCACTTCGGTATCTCCACACTATAGACTCAAGACACATCTACCCTAAGAAAGCGATCGTATACCAACCTTCCGAATCGATCACCATCCTCGTGATGATCCTATGGTCAGGAGTTGTTTATGAGTTAGTTATGTAAATTCATGCCTTAAATTTTCAACTCTTGAAAATATGAATTAACATTCTTACTAACTTAAAAGATGTATCACAGACATAATGTACACAATGTGATAGTAGAATAATCTTTTTATTTATTTATAGTTAAAATTATAAATTTATCCTTACATTTGTACAGGAATGTGTCAGCCAATCTGGCATCTAGGACACACATCTAACAACAAGACCTATACATTCTATTTAAGATGAGCCAGTATATATAGTACCTCCTTCACCTTGTAAATCTAGTAGGATCTTCCATCCTTTAGAAAGATACTTGGTATTCTTACAAAGGATTCAGAAAAAATATTTCTCGAGAGAGATTGGGAACATAGGGATAATCTCAAAACCTACAATGATGTGATATAAGAAAATATGTAGTTACATGAAGGTCAATGGGAGGGTCCCATACTGACATCGGTTATGATGTGGTTACATATAGAATTTTCTTATCAAAGACCTAGATCAGACATTCTGAAAATAAAGATCTATAGAGATAGATCCTGAAAGGATATTGTTGCCCAGCTATGCAACCCAAGAGGAGGGGTGAATTAAATTTTTAAAATTTTAAAGTTAATTTAAAACCACGAGGATTAAGTAATAATAAGCAAGTTATGTGTAGTAAGTGATTTAAGCTAAATATAGAAATGAGATGCAAGATTGCAAAAAAATAAAAAAAATTAGATAGAGAGCAAGTATGCACACTACAAACAAATAAGATTTATAGTGGTTCGGTGCCAACCTTGCACCTACATCCACTCTCCAAGCTCCTATTTGAGAATTTAAATCCACTAAAATGTATTCAATAAGAATATAACGTTGGTACCTCCGACTCTAGCTATCTCAAACTAGAACACTTATTTTCTGGGTACAAGCTAACTCAATACAATCCGATTCAAGGTTCGGATCAATCTATATAAGTTTTGAAATCCTTCTAAAACTAAAAATCAAGACAAAAGCAGAGTAAGAGAGTTAATGACAAGAAATACAAGTTTAGCTCCTTTAATGAGTAAATAAAACCTTAAATACACTTTACACAACAAGGAAGAAGCTTTTCTGATTTTTTTCAAAGTTGTTGAAGACTTGAATGAGCTCTTGAGAGGTTGGTGAACTTGAAAAATAAAAGCTTCTTTTGGTTAAAGAGAGCTTTTTGCTTAAGGCTGAAATGAATGCTTGAAAAATCTTGAAAATCTTATCTTTTTCCCTCCTTCAAGTGCCTTTATATCTTCAATAGATGCTAGAGACAAATTTGGACTGAAAAAGAATCATTGGAGTGTATTAAATGAGCATTAAATATGATCAAAATAAGCTGAAAAACTAGCCATTATAGAGATTTTCCATCGCAGGGGTCGACTCATAGGGTCGACCTTTGCACATGGGTCGACTCATAGGGTCAACCTCTGTGACACAGAACAGAAAGTCACTGTTCTGTATCTTTGACTTGCACAACAATAGAGGTCAACTCATAGGATCATCCCCTTTGGATGTGCAAGCCAAAAATAGCATACCGTTCAGCCCCTTTTGATAGGAGTCGACTCATAGGATCGATTCTTTTCTTTAAACTTGATTTTCTCTCAAAATATATATCTAAAAAATATAAAATTACCTTCAATAGATTACAAATCTTCTGTTCTTACTTTTGAAGCTCTCGAATCAAAACTTGATAAAATTATAGTTTTGTTCCTGAAATACAATAAATCTTTTTTTAAGCCAAAATCATTAGTAACCCCCTCAAATATATTGTAATCATCAAAATCAATTTATGGAGCAACAATCTCTCCCTTTTTGATGATGACAAAATACTTGAGTAAAAGTAAAATATAACATATATAAAGCATTGATTAAGAATTTTAAATTTATGAAGATGCATCACTTAAACATTATAGTCAATTATTTGAATAAAATACATCATGAGTAGTTTACAGATTAGTTTTTAAAATAGCTTATAAGATTATTTTTTTTGATAAATTTGTTTATTGCTCAATTTTATTTCTCTACTCTCCTTTTTTGACAACATCCATTAAGATCGCTACTCTCCTTTTTAAAGAAAAATGAAAAAGACTCCCCCTCACTATAGCAATCATAAAGGATATTTCAATTTGCTCATATAGAAGATATTGCCATTCATAATATTTCATAGTACATATATGAGGTATTTTTTATATCATAAAATTAAGACATTTCAATTGATGCCATTCATAAAAATCAATCCAAATGATACCACATTCATAGAAGTTAAAAGCATATATATATATATATATATATATATATATATATATATATATATATATATATATATATATATATATATATATATCCAAAATGACATAAGTGTCAAATTACATAAGAGTCAAGTCAAAATACAGCTTTTCATTGATTAATCAGCCAACAAATACAAAGGCCATAAGCTAGATCCTAGATATAAAAGACTAACTATGCTAAATCTAATAGATATCATGGCTAGAGGGATAAGAATCAGAAGAGTCAGAGATATGATGAGGAGTCTCAGGATCAAAGCCACGGGCACGTCCTCAACCATGTCTGCCTCGGCCATAGGTAGAAGTACCGGCACGAGCAGAAGAGCGAGAAGGTCCTGGAGCCTGGGAAGCTATGGACTATGCTAGAAGAGAAAGTCTGATGGTGTCCAATTATTCCAAAGCTCTCATCAAGGACTGCATCAAAGTACCAATCTGAGTAAAGACAGTCTCACTGGAGCCCCTGATTTCTCTCCTCAAAAAATCAAAGCCACTCTGCCAAACACCTCGAAGCCTAGCTGCCTCTGTAGATAGGTCGGAGACCTTCATGATGTTCTCTTACGGCTGGAGAAGGGCTAAGGCTAATAATTACCTCTACAAATCTAAAATTCTGCCCGTCAGGCTCAAAATACATCCCTCAAGCTCCTCAATTCATGCGAACTAAGCTGTAAGCATCTAAAAGATAGTAAAGATATGAGGGATCAAGGTCAGGTCTGAAATAGCCTGAGATGTTATCCTCTGAGTAAAACCTGAGGTGGCAAATTGCTGGGATAAAATGGAGGCAACCTGCTAGAACATCAACTCAATCTGATCGTCTGCAAGTCTGACCTCTGAAGAATCTACTCTGCTCCCTGACTGTGGTACAAAAGCATCTCTCATCACTGACTCTAAGGGATCAGCCTCGTGATCAAACACGAACTGAATATCAGGAGATGCTTTGTGATCACGAGGAGGTGAAGACAGTCCCTCCTCATCTGCTCTCTCCTCAACACCCTTCGACCAACCACCATCAGTCTTTGAAAAATCCATGTGATGTAGTGTGTGGCGGTTGATGGTGTCAGAATATGATAATCTGGTGACTACCTCCCGCTCAAAATAGACTCCGAAACTCCTAAAGATCAGGGTGAGTGCCATACCATAAGGCAGGTGAGCCTTAGACCTATTTAGGATCTCTCTCATAGCCTCAAACATCAAAGCAGGAAGGCTCAAGGGGGTCTCGGTGATCACATGGTACATGATACAAATATCCCTACCAGATAAGAGGTCATGCCTGCCACTCCTAGGGATAAAAAGCTTGGTAACCATGTAATGCAAAAGTCTCATCTCTACTGAAAGAATCCTTGCTTCTAATTTATTTAAATTTCAGTAAAAGTTCTCCCTAAAATAACACTTATTCCTTCTTCTTTGATTGGAAACTCCATATGAGTATAACCTTCACAAGGCAAGTGCAAGATTTGTCCCAAATGCAATGGATCAAGAACAATGTTAACACCTTTCACTAAAGATTTTATTATTCTATTGCAGTAACTTAAATTCAAATAGAATTCTCTGACCAAATCAACATAAGTATTTTCCTTCAAAAGACAGTAAAACTCCCATCCTTGACTTTTAATTTTTGATCCAATAGAGAACCCTTCTTTTTCAAAAAACTTAAAATTTATGTTTTTCTCGGGTTCTACTCTTCGATTTGAGAGAGGTACCTTACTTGGATTGAGTGAAAACTATGAAGAAGCTGGAGCAGGACCTGAAACTGAGGTTAGAGCAGAAGAGGGCTCGACTGCCATTCTTTTTCTGCGCACATTCTCCTCTAACTCATGAACAGACTTTCTTCTCTGTGGTAGCTTCAATTTGAGAGCCATTTCGGACAATAGAGACTTGCAAACAGCTTAGGAGACCTAATGAGAGATAGAGTGGAAAAGATTTTAGAGAAAAAAACAAAAAATTTTAGGGAGATGAACCGTCGGTTTGAAGATGAGGGTTTGAAGCTAAGGTAAGCTTGATTCGCCCAAACAAAGAAGAGAAGGAAAAGGGATTTAGTTTCTAAGAGGATGATTTGAACGGGAAAAACCAGTGGGAAGAGAGATTTTAAAAGATTTTAGCAGTTGAGAGAGTAGAGAGGGAGGAGATTTTTGTTCGGTGGGATGAGGAAGACGAAAGGCAAAGGGTCAGCTCATTTACAAAAGGAGATTTTCTAATAAAATAGGGTGCCCGATAAGTTTTAATAAAAATTACAAGTTTACCCTGGGATCGACCCTATGGGTCAACTCATGGCTAGAAAAATTCAAAAAAAAATGATGAAAAAATTTCAAAAAAATTTGAAACTTGAGAAAAAGGTGTCTATTTAAGAGATTGATTATATGAAGGATAGTTTTGAGCTTTTAAGAAAGGAGAGAAGAGAATTGAGCTCAAAATTTGATTCAATAAATTTTTGACAAAAAGAACTTGGAATCAAAAAGATACTTAAGCTGATGGATCAAGAATTCCTAGTTCTCTCTTAATTTCATAAAATCTATCTTTACTTAAGACCTTGGTAAAGATGTCAACCAATTATTTTTCAGTACATACATAATCAAGAATTATATCATTATTTTGATATATTCTCTTATGAAATGATGTCTAATTTCAATATACTTTGATCTAGAATGCTGAATTGGATTTTTAGTTAGATTAATAGCACTAGTGTTATCACATCTTATGAGAGTTTTATTGAGTTTGATGCCAAAGTCCTCAAGTTGTTGCTTAATCCACAAGATTTGAGCATCGCAACTTTGGACTGTAATGTATTCGGCCTCGACCATAGACAGTGCCACTGAATTTTGCTTCTTGCTAAATCTAGAGATTAAATTAACTCTAAAAAATTGGTAAATTTCACTAATACTTTTTCTATCTAATCTACATCTAGTAAAATCGACATCTGAATATCTCATTAAGTCAATTGATGAGTCCTTAGAATATCATAATCCTAGAGTTTGTGTACCTTTTAAATATTTAAGAATTTTTTTTAACTAATTTAAATGTGATTCTTTTGGATTTGATTGAAAGCGTGCACATAGATAAATACTAAACATAATATCTGATCTACTAGCAGTTAAATACAATAAAGAACCAATCATATCTCTATAAAATTTTGAGTCTACATTTTTACCTCCTTCATCCTTGTCAAGCTTACATGATGGGCTCATGGGGGTATCAATTGCTTTGGAGCCCTCCCTTTGTTTGTTTGATTTGGAGTCCGAGGAAGAATGTAAGTTCTCCTATCATGCTCATCTCGAACTCCTCTGCATGAGCTTAGCAAAATCTTAACAAAGTATTTTATTAGTAGATCCAAATATAATGTCATCAACGTATATTTGTATAACTAAGATATCATCATGATTTCTTTTAATGAAAAGGGTTGTATCTATATTTTCTCTTGAAAAATCATTATCAAGTAGGAATTTACTTAATCTTTCATACCAAGCCCTAGGTGCTTGTTTTAAGCCATATAATGCTTTGCTTAATTTGAAAATATGATTAGAAAAAGCATGATTTTCAAAACTGGAGGGTTATTCAACATAAACTTTTACGATAATATAACCATTTAGAAAAGTACTTTTGACATCCATTTGGAATAACTTAAAATTCATAAAGCATGCATATGCAAGTAAAAGCCTAATTGCTTCTAATCTAGCAACAAGTGCAAAGGTCTCATCAAAATTAATTCTCTCTTCTTGATATAACCCTTTGCAACCAATCTTGCTTTATTTCTAATTATATTTTCATGTTCATCTAATTTATTCCTATATACCCATTTTGTACTAATTACTGGATAATTTTTAGGTCTTGATACTAAAGTTCATACATTATTTCTTTCAAATTGATTAAGTTTCTCTTGCATTGTATTTATCCAATTATAATCTTTTTCAGCTTCATCTATGATTTTAGGTTCAAAATGATTGTATGCATCTCTAAGTGAAGAACGAGTTCTTACTCCATGTGTAGGATCACCAATGATTAATTCTTTGGGGTGATTGTGATCATACCTCCATTCTTTGGGTAGATCATTTGTACCTTGAGGTTGTTCTTGTTGTTCTTCACTTTCATCCTCTTATTTGTTATCATGTTCTTCTTCATTTTGAATTGTTGAATCTTTTAAGGTGAGCTCCTTCATCCCTTCTATAAGAGGATCTGCATCATCAATACCTTCACTTTTTCTTGAAGGAAGATCATTTGTCTCATCAAAAACAATATGTATTGACTACTCTACTATTGAAGCATGATCTCGGCTCCTCCCACGAATCTTGGGTGTAGCAGAACCAGCAACGGACAAATCTGGAGACTTCTGGACTCGATTGAAGGCCTTTGACGAAATCAGCCTGGTTGCTGTCTTCTTCATCAGCCTTTCGTTCCAGATGAAGAACACCTCTAAGATCACCTCTAAAAAATTCAAGATCTGGTACCCAACTAGAACAGGCCTGGATTGAGGTCTTCCAATTCGTAGATCTTGAATCGAGACATTCTAGATAGGAAAGAAGATAGATAGAATCAGACCTTGCAGATCTGTCCTGCTGCAGCCTTTCCTGTAGATCTGTTGATGGAGATCTCACCCGTACCTCAAACGACCTCAGATCAACTCCAGATCTGAGAGAAACTTGTACCAACCTCATAGCAAGAGATTTCAAGTCCTGGACCTGATGTTTGGGTGGCTGCAAGAGAGGGAGAGGCAAAAAGGGTTGGCGGCACAAAGGGGGGAGGGGCTAGCGCCTCCCTTCTTTTCTTGCCTTCTATGGACCTGGCAGCAAGAAACCCTAGGGTTTCTTGCTCCTAGGGCATGGAGAATAGCTGAAGAGAGAGGGAGAAGAGAGAGAGAGACTTGAGAGAAAGAGTTTTCATATTCTTTGGCTTAATCAAACCTATACAGTGCATATATATATAAACACAGGGTCAAGTGACCCAAACCCAAAACTTCCTTGACCAACTCTATGGGAGATTAGGTTAACCCAAGCCCATGTACACCCATGACTCGACCTAATCTCACCTATCCTGGGCCCAGACCTGGCCCATAAAGAGTTGGTCCCTTGAGGCCCACATAACCTAGACCTCAAGAACCCGAAAGGCCCACAGCCTTTCAACCTAGGGCCCAACTAGCCCTAAAGCCTCCATGAAGCCCTCATGAATGATGGACCTTGGCCTTAGCCTTGGTCCCTGGGCCTTGGGCACACCACCTAGATCACAACAATCTCCACCTTGGTGTCCCAAGGCCTTAACCAGCTCCACTCTGTCCATCAGCCGAATTAGCTCAACACATCTCTGAAAGCTGTCCCATGGAAGTACCTTCATAAGTACATCAGTTGGGTTCTCCTTGGTGTGTACCTTTACCAGCTCCATCTCGCCATCCTCCACAAGCTCCCTGATCCGATGATACCGAATGTCGATGTGCTTTGTCCTTACATGATAGACTGAGTTCTGTGCTAATAGAAGTGCACTCTGGCTGTCACAGTGCACTCTAATGGCCTCCTGAGTAAGGCCCATCTCTGTCAATAAATTCTTCAGCCAAATTGCCTCCTTAGCTGCTTCTGTCAACCCGATGTACTCCACCTCTATAGTGGATAGGGCCGTGATAGGCTGCAGACTCGATCTCCAAGAAATAGGACCTCCATACAGGCTAAAGATGAAGCCTGTTGTAGACCTCCGGGTATCCACATCTCCACCGAAGTCTGCATCTACATAACTGCCAATCAGCCCCTGAGCCTCCCTGGACATGTCAGAGTATCCCACTGCACCTCCTCACTATCCGTAGCAGATGCCAACTCCAACTGAACCCACCAAGTATCTGAATATCCACTTCAGAGCTCTCCAGTGCTCCCTGCCAGGCTGCGCCATGAACCTGCTAACCTGACTCACTGCATGAGCAATGTCTGGCCTACAACAGACCATTGCATACATCAAGCTCTCAACTCCTGAAGCATAAGGAACCATCTCCATCTCCTGAGCCTCCACCTCAGTCTGTGGTGCCATGGTCTTCAAGAGTCTGAAGTGACCGGCAAGTGGCAGCTCCGTCGGCTTTGCTCCCTTCATCTCGAACCTCTCTAAGACCTTCTGTATGTAGCCCCCTTGAGATAGATGCAGCACCCTCCGTGCTCGATCTCTAAAAATCTCCATGCCTAGGATCTTCCTTGCAGGACCCAAATCCTTCATCTCAAACTCCCGAGATAAGGATGCCTTCAGATCCTATACAACCTTCCTACTCTTGCATGCTATAAGCATGTCATCCACATACAAGAGTAGGAACACCCTAAAACCATCCTCAAGAGACTGAACATAAACACAGAGATCAAACTCGCACCTGAAAAGTTCAATGCTGCGCACATAGGAGTCGAACCGCTTGTACCATTGCCTCGATGACTGCTTCAGTCCGTACAGCGACTTCTGCAACAACCGAACCTTTCCCTCTGATCCTGGATCCCAAAAATCGGGTGGCTGCTCCATGTAAATCCTCTCCTCCAAATGCCCATGGAGGAACACCGTTTTGACATCCATCTGCTCCAGCTCTAAATTTTGAGCTGCTACAATACTCAGCAACACTCTGATGGAAGTATGTCTGACGATGGGAGAGAAGACCTCGCTGAAGTCGATGCCTTCCTTCTGGGAGTATCCCTTAGCCACTAACCTTGCCTTGAATCTGATACCCCCCTGCTCTGAAGGCCCTTCCTTGCAACTGTAGACCCATTTGCAGCCAATGGGCCTCTTCCCCTGTGGCAACTGCACCAATCACCACGTCTGGTTCTTGTGGAGAGACTGCATCTCCTCGGACATCGCCTGGACCCACCGCTCTCTGTCCTGGCTCTCAATAGCCTCCTGATATGTATATGGGTCTCCATTCACTGTCACCAGGGCATATGACAGCATCTCCTCAAAGCCATATCGGTCCGGTTGCCCGATGGTCCTCTTGGGCTTGTGTAGGGCAACACCAATATCAGTCCTCGGTCCAGCTCACTCCTGCTGGACCTCTCCACCTCGATCATCTGTCTGAGTCCTCTCCACCTGTGGAGACACCTTAGGTAGGTTCTCTACCTGAATGTCATATCCTCCCGTAGTACCTGCAAGAGGCAAAATCAAAGAGGTAAGCTGTCCAGCATCACCCTGCTGGACCTCCTCCTACTCCTGCTACTCCTCCATGCCTGCTCACCTCCGTAGGACTGACTCCTCATCAAAAGTCACATCCCGACTAATGATGACCTTCTTTTCTAAGGGATCCCACAGTCTGTATCCCTTGACTCCTCATGGATAGCCTAGAAACACCGTCTTGCGTGATCTGGCATCTAGCTTGCTCCGCTCACCAGCTCCAATGTGCATATAGGCTGTGCACCCAAATACCCGTAGATGGCTCAACCCAACTGTCCTCCCAGACCACACCTCCTCTAGAAGCCTGCCATCCAACCTGGTGTGAGGTGACCAATTGACCAAGTAACCCGCTACATCAACTATGTCAACCCAGAACGCCTTTGGAAGCCCTGCCTGCAGCCTCATGCATCGTACCTTTTCTAGAAGTGTTCTGTTCATCCTCTCGGCCACCCCATTCTGCTGTGGAGTCCCCTTAACTGAGAAGTGTCTCCTGATCCCACACTCCTCACAGTAGTCCTGGAACTCTCTGCTGGTGTATTCCCCACCATTGTCTGACCTCAGACACTTCACGCTCCTCCCCTGCTCCTTCTCCACCTCAGCTCTTCAGATTTTGAACTTGGTGAAGACCTCAAACTTCTCTCTCATGAAGTAAATCCAGAGTTTTCTTGAGAAATCATCAATCAGGGTCATAAAGTATCTAGCCCCATTCCTAGCTGAAACTGGGGCTGGTCTCCACACATCCGTGTGTACTAACTCCAGAGGGGCTACACTACGGTTTGTACTGATGTTGAACTGAACTCTCCTCTACTTTTCCATCTGGCAAGGCTCACAGATCTTTCCTGTAGCACCATCCTCCAGATTAGAGATGAGTCCTCTCCTGCTCAACTCCCTCAGTCCCTTGTCACCCATGTGGCCTAGGCGGTAATGCTACATCCTATAAGCCCCCTGCTGGTCCTGTGCTGCAACTGCTGCATCAGACTCTCCGATCACCACAGATCCCTCCATGCGATAGAAGTTATTGTCCAACCTCCTGCCTCTCATCACCACCATAGCTCCATTGGAGATGTTCAGTACTCTGCTTCTAGCCCTACTGCTGAAGCTGTATCCACTGCGCTCCAAGTAGCCTAGTGACACCAGATTCTTTTCCAGCTCCGAGATGTGCTTTACATTTGTCAATATCCTCACAATCCCATCAAACATCCTCACCCTGACTGTCCCTATCCCAGCCACCTTGTAAGGATGATTGTCGCCTAGAGTCACTGATCCCTCATCTGTCTTGGTGTATGTCGCAAACCAAGACCTGTGTGGTGTGTAGTGATGTGAGCATGCAGAGTCTAGTGTCCACTCCTCTGTGTAATGCTTGTGACCATCTGATACCACAAGTAGATCATCCTCCACCTGCTACCCAGCAACTGCACTCACTGATTCTGAGCCACTTCTTTCTCCCTTCTTGCTCTTCCATAGTGGACATTCTCGCTTGAAGTGCCCGAACTCGTTGCACTTGAAGCATTTCATCTCTTTCTTTCCCTTCCTGGACTTGGACCGCCCCCTGGACTTGCTTCTGCCTCTGCCTCTACCTGTCTTCTCCCCTACTGCCAAACCCTCCTGGGGAGCCCAATCTCTGGTCAACTTTTTCCTTTGCTCATTAGACCTCAGCACCGAGACCACGTCCTCATATTCCAGAGTCTCCTTGCCATAGAGCAGTGTAGTCACCAAAGAATCATATGATCCTGACAGCGAACACAAAAGCAATAGGGACTTGTCCTCCTCATCCAGCTTCACCCTGATATTCATCAACTCCGTGCACAACTAGTCGAACCTCTGAATGTGGCCAATCACATCAGATCCCTCCTGCATCCGAAGATTGTACAACCTCTTCTTCAGCATTAGCTTGTTGCACATATTCTTCCCCATATACATGGTGTGCAACTTCGACCAAAGGCTTTTCGGGGTCTTTTCTTCCAGCACTGAATACAACGCTGCATCCGCCAAACATCCTCTTATCACCGAGCATGCTTTCTTCTCCAACGATGCCCATTGTCTATCTGTCATTCCCTCAGGCTTCTCATCCAAAGCCTGATCCAGATCTGCTTGCACTAGAAGATCCTCCACCCAGATTTTCCACATGAAAAAATTTTTCTTGCCATCAAACTTCTCGACATCGACCTTCATATTGCTGCCCATGACTAGATCCAAACCAAACAAGCAATATAAAATCAAGAAGTGTAGAATATACCTTGATGGTACCTTGCTGAAAATTTTCAGCACTTGGGATCTTCAACTTCTCATGCTTGGAACCGCTTCCTCACCATCGTGGCTCTGATACCAACTATTGGAGCATGATCATGGCTCCTCCCATGGACCTTGGGTGCAGCGGAATCAGCAACGAATAAATTTGGAGACTTCTGGACTCGATTGAAGGCCCTTGATGAAATCAGTCTGGTTGCTGTCTTCTTCGTCAGCCTTTCGTTCCAGATGAAGAATGCCTCTAAGATCATCTCTAAAAAATCCAAGATCTGGTACCCAACCAGATCAGGCCTTGATCGAGGTCATCCAATTCATAGATCTTGAATCAAGATGTTCTAGATAGAGAAGAAGGTAGATAGAACCAGACCTTGTAGATCTGTCCTGCTGCAGCCTTTCCTGTAGATCTGTTGATGGAGATCTCACCCGCACCTCAAACGACCTCAGATCAACTCCAGATCTGAGAGAAACTTGTACCAATATTGTAGCAAGAGATTTCAAGTCTTGGACCTGATGTTTGGATGGCTGCAAGAGAAGGAGAGGCAAAAAGGGTTGGCGGCACAAAGGGGGGAGGGGCTAGCGCCTCCCTTCTTTTCTTGCCTTCTATGGACCTGGCGGCAAGAAACCATAGGGTTTCTTGCTCTTGGGGCATGAAGAATAGCTGGAGAGAGAGAGAGAAGAGAGAGAGAGACTTGGGAGAAAGAGTTTTCATATTTTTTGGCTTAACCAAACCTATACAGTGCATGTATATATAAACATAGGGTCAAGTGACCCAAAACTCCCTTGACCAACTCTATGGGAGATTAGGTTAACCCAAACCCATGTATACCCATGACTCGACCTAATCTCACCTATCCTGGGCTCAGACCTGGCCCATAAAGAGTTGGTCCCTTGAGGCCCACATAACCTAGACCTCAAGAACCCGAAAGGCCCACAGCCTTTCAACCTAGGGCCCAACTAGCCCTAGAGCCTCCATGAAGCCCTCATGAATGATGGACCTTGGCCTTAGCCTTGATCCCCTAGGCCTTGGGCACACCACCTGGATCACAACATCTACTACTAAAGTTCTTTTGTTGAAAACACTAAAAGCTTTGCTAGAAGAGGAGTAACCAAGAAAAATAGCTTCATCGAATTTTGCATCAAATATTTCTAATCTCTCTTTACCATTGTTCAAAACAAAACATCGACAATCAAAAATATAAAAAAATATAATGTTTGATTTTCTTTCTTTCCAAAGCTCATAGGGTGTTTTTTTTAGAATTGGTCTAATTAAGGCACGGTTTAAAATATAACATACCGTGTTAATTGCTTCCGCCTAAAAATATCTTTGGAGATTGCTTTCACAGAGCATGGTACAAGCATTTCTTCAAGAATTCTATTTTTTCTTTCTACTATCCCATTTTGTTGAGGTGTCCTAGGTGCTGAAAAGTTATAGTCAATACCTTTTTCATCATAAAATTTTTCAAAATCTTAATTTTTAAATTCGATTTCATGATCACTTCGAATATTTTGAATTGAAAAATTTTTTTTATTAGTAACTCTTTGATAAAATTTTGAGAATACATGAAAAGTTTCATCCTTATGTGCCAAAAAAAATTTATATAAAATGAGAAAAATCATCAATAATTACAAAACCATATCGTTTTCCACCTAAACTAGTAGTTTTAGTGGATCCAAATAAATCATGTGCAATAATCTAATGGCCTAGAAGTTGAAATAATATTTTTAGATTTGAATGAAGCTTTTGTTTGTTTACCTAGTTAGCATGCATCACAAATTCTATTCTTTTTAAAATTTAATTTAGGTAAACCGATAATCAATTCTTTTTTAATAAGTTTTGAAAGTGAATGCATGCTAATATGTGCAAGCCTACAGTGCCAAAGCCAACTAGTCTCATTAATTTTGACATTCAAGGCTACTAAACATTGTAAGTTTATCTTGAAAAGATCATTCAAATCTATCATATAAATATTACCATGTCTATGCCCAACAAATTTGATGCCTCCATCATTGGGACTAGTTACTATGCATAATGAAGATTCAAAAATAACTTTATATCCTTTATCACAGAATTGACTAATACTTAATAGATTATATTTCAAACCATCTACTAATAAAATATTTTCAATATACTTGGAGGGAGTGATACCAATGTTACCTATACCGATGATCTTTCCTTTGCTATTGTCTCCAAAGGTGACCATCCCTCCATCTTTTGCATCAAGTGTGATGAATTGAGATTCATTATCGATCATGTGTCTTGAGCACCCACTATTAAGATATTATTTCTGATTTGTTCTTTGAGATGTAAGACACACCTACATGCAAAAATTAAGTTTTCACTTTAGGTACCCAAGTTTTCTTGGGTCCTCTTTGGTTAGTCACAATGGTTCTTTTTGAAACCTATATTTTCTTCACATTAAAATTTTCTTTTTGCTAGAGAAGCATATATAGGATTTGTGTCCTACTTTACTACATTTAAAGCAAGTAATATTTGAAAACTTGTTGCTTGATGAGTTCACAAAGATATTTTTCAAAAATTTTTATTTCTTTAAAGGGTTGTATCCAAGACTGACTTTATTATAAATGGCTTTTTGATTATCAAGAATCATTTGAAGTTTATTTGAACTTAGAGTAAACTTTTCTATCATGGATTTTAACTTAGCAATTTCATTTATCAAGTTCAGATTTTTTGTGTCAAGTTTAATTTTTTATTTAAAATAATTTTATTTTTATTTAGTAAAGATTGATTCTTTGATTTCAATTCTTTGTTCTTTATCCCTAACTTCTTTAGATCATCAACTAGATCATAAAATACTTCTTGAAATTCTTCAAAGGTAAAGTCACTAGGAGTTTCAGCGTTTATCTCATTTTTATGTGCCATAAGGCACAAGTTGGCTTGTTCATGTGAATCTTCTTCTTCGGAGCTTGACTCATCACTATCACTCCATGTAGCTACCATAGCCTTTTTCTTGTACTTCTTGGGGCCCTTCTTAAGTTGTTGATATTCAAACCTAAAGTACTCCAATTTTTTACATTCATAACAAATAAGGAGCTGCTCCTTATCCTTCTCCTTGCTATGCTCCCTTTTTGTAGGTGGCCTCTTCCTCATCTCTTATTTTTTTTTCTTCATAAATCTTTTAAACTTTCTAGTGATGAGGGCTATTTCTTCATCTTGCTCTTCATTTTTTGTTTCATTAGATTTCTCATTGAGTTGAGCAGTGGATTTGAGGATAATTGTCCTCTTCTTCTTGACATCTTCTTTTTGATGTTGTTTCATGCTTAGTTTGTGTGTCATTAGCGATCCTAGAAGTTCCTCCAAGGATAAGACATTCAGATCTTTAGCTTCTTGAATTGCGATCACTTTAGCCTCTCAAGTCCTTGGTAAAGACTTAAGAATCTTTCTCATAAAATCACTGTTAGAGTAAGGCTTACCAAGACTTTTTAGATCATTAATAATATCCATAAAGTGAGTAAATATTTCAGTTATTGATTCATCATGCTCCATTTTAAAGAGTTCATATTTGTGCACAAGTATGTTGATTTTTGATTCCTTAACTTGATTAGTGCCTTCATGTGTTACTTCTAACCTATCTCATATTTTTTTAGCTGGCATGCATGTTGAAATACGATTAAACTCATTAGCATCTAAAATAAAATATAAAATATTTATGACTTTAGCATTGAGTTGAGTCATTTTCTTGTCAACCTCATCCCATTCTCTTTCGGATTTGGTTGATTCTATACCATCAATTATCTTAGTAGGTGTGTGTGATCCATTTACTATGATACTCCACATATCATAGTCAAGTGCTTGAATAAAGATTTTCATCCGAGCCTTCCAATAGGTGTAGTTTGACCTATTGAAAAGTGAAAGTTAGTTTGTGGACTGCTCCTCGGTTAGTGAAGCACCAACTTGAGTTACCACAGATCTTTAGCTCTTTGATGGTTAAATCAAAGTAGAGCTAGAGCACCGTGCTCTGATACTACTTGTTGCCCAGCTATGCAACCCAAGAGGGGGGATGAATTGGGTTTCTAAAATTTTAAAGTTAATTTAGAACCACAAGGATTAAGTAATAATAAGCAAGTTATGTGCAGTAAGTGATTTAAACTAAGTGTAGAAATGAGATGCAAGAATGCAAGAAAATAAAAAAATTTAGATAGAGAGCAAGTATGTACACTACAAACAAATAAGATTTATAGTGGCTCGGTGCCAACCTTGTGAAGGAAAAATCATCTTTTTCCTTTGTAAGATCTTTCAGATTTCATCAAATCTGGGACAGAATAATTTATAATTTTTTTATCCTACACTATTTTAGATCTAATATTTATTAGATCTAATTTTATTATCTAATATTTAAAATCTAAAATTAAATCTAAAAGTATGAGAAGTATAGATACACCTCAAGGGTAATCTGATTACCCTGTAGATGATCTCTGCACAGTCCGAGGTTCTGATGTAGCCACGTAAGCGCCTGGTCTCTACCAGTATCCATTCAGATAGGACCTAGAATATCTTCTTCTCACAAATCTATGCTCCAAAAATTAGATCTCTATCTGATTTGGAAGTGCTTCAGAACTCCTTCTGAAGTTGGAGCAGCAGTCTGTCGAAGATGTCCTGCAGCCTTCTATTCCAGGTGTCACCATGCTTTGGACCTTTGCCAGACAGATGTCCAACTCCTTAGATGTGAAGAGGGGAGAGAGGAGAGCAGGGAGGATGTGGAGAAGAGAAGAGGATTCTCATTTTGGCTGGGTATTGAGCAGAAATTTACAAACCCTAGGCGCAGACAGGGATTTTATAGACCCTATATGCTACGCAGTGCCACATTATTCGACCAATCAAAAAATTCTAATTAATTCTAAAAAAATTTTGATTAGTGGAGTGATGTCATCTGATCATATTAGATAAGAATCCCCACCCTCTCTCCTATGTTGGTGCCAACTTTGGATAAGCACAAGCAAGGTGGGGCCCAAGAGCCCAAGTTAATCAGGACTCTTCATTCTTATCCATTTGGGGCACCCACTTTAATCCAATTGGGCTCACGCCATAATCTGATTATGGCATCCAATTCAATGTAGTTTTGGCATATAGACACTCCACAAAAATCCATCAATGAGCTCTCTCCAGTTTAAGACCCATATGTCAACATTTGACAGATGTCCTAAAATAAAATTGACAGGTGACAGAAATTAGCAGGTGCTTATCTTAAATTCATCTCATGAATTAAGATAAGCCTTTTTTGAGCTGGACAAACTTTATTTAGATTGAGAGAAACCTTCTCAAGGTTCTCTGGGTTAGTCAAATCATATTTGGCTCAGTAGAGACAGAAAAGATTACACGAGGAGAAAGTTAGGCTCAATCGTGTGCTAGCACGATTTCCTTGAACCTAATTGGATCTTTATCCAAATCAATTGGGTTAGCCCAATTGATGACATCCAAACCCTAATCCTTATTTGTATGATCCAGTTAGGTTCAATTCCGTATGGTAATGAGATATGTCGTGATCTCATCATCGACATCATCGAAACTCCTTTCGATGGACCAGAACTCTTCTGATTCAGATAATTAGAATGATCGATCATCAATATCATTCTAATTGCTCCCAAAATATACCAGTGACACCTGACAGTATATAGTGGCAACCCATCAGAACTGAAGATGAACCTCTTGATGCAGCTACCTGTTTGATTGAGTTCCTCTATCATGAGTCCCGACTGAACTAGGGTTAAGGTGAACTCATCAAACCCAACATCAGTCATATGAATCAATCGATCAATCTAAGTCTGATGTGAAACCCCAATGGAAAACTCTATTTTCATTATTTCACTCTGCCATGGCCATGGGCTTAAGGACTCGATCTTTCGATCATCATAGGACTACTCCTCTCATCTATCGAGGTTGATAGATCCCATCTTGGTGCGACCTAGTTCCTACAATGAATATGCTACAGCCAACATACACCTCAGGGTTTCGAATGGCTAGGAGACCAAGTTATGATGTAGTCAAACTATAACACACTCAAGGTGAACTATCAATGCACCTCAGGTCAAACAACTAGACACACAACTGGAGCATTGAACTAGTCATCGACGAGAAGGTAGACTTCCTTATGACTGCTCGATATGGTCACGTTCAGTACTCTCGTTCTCAATGAATACCTGTACTCTCACTTTGATATCTCCACACTGTAGACTCAAGACACATCTACCCTAAGAAAGTGATCGTACACCAACCTTCTAGATCGATCACCATCCTTGTGATGATCCTATGGTTAGGAGCTGTTTATGAGTTAGTTATGTAAATTCATGTCTTAAATTTTCAACTCTTGAAAATATGAATTGATATTTCTACTAACTCAAAGGATGTATCACAGACACAATATACACAATTTGATAGAAGAATAACCCATTTATTAATTTATAGTCAAAATTATAAATTTTCTCTTAGATTTGTACAGGAATGTGTCAGCCAATCTGGCATCTAGGACACACATCTAACAAACTCCCACTTGACCTAATGCCAATTGGCTACATATCTAAGTCCCATCTTCTTAAGGTGGGCTTCGATCTTTTGCTGGCCCAATGGCTTAGTCAGCGGGTCTACCATATTATCTATGGAGTCGACTCTCTTGACCTCGACATAACCCTTTTCAAGGTAATCACGGATCAAATAGAATCGCCGCTCTATGTGCTTGGACTTTTAGTGAGACCTTGGCTCCTTAGTTAGGGCTATGGTGCCATTATTGTCACAGTAAAGAGGTATGGCATCCGATGACATCACTCCAAGCTCTGTGGTAAATTTTTTGTACCAGAATGCCTCCTTCGCAGCTTTCGATGTAGCAATGTACTCTGCCTCCATGGTGGAATCAGCAATCACCGTCTGCTTGGAACTCTTCCAGATAACTACACCACCATTGCAAATGAACAGACTCTCAAATATCGACTTTCGATCATCTATATCAGACATAAAGTCTGAGTCTGTATATCCCTGAATCTGGAGTTCTCCATTCTCAAAGATTAGAAATATATCCTTAGTGCTTCTTAAGTACTTAAGGATACATTTCACAGAAGTCCAGTGCTCTTCGCCTGGATTCGACTGATATCTGCTTGTGACACTTACAGCATGAGCTATATCAGGTCATGTACATAGCATGGCATACATGAGTTTTCCTATTGCCGAAGCATAAGGGATCTTGCTCATGCGTTCAATCTCCTCAGGTGTGCTAGGGCACATCTTCTTGGAGAGATGAATGCCATGTCTAAAAGGTAATAAATCTCTTTTGAAGTTTTTCATGCTAAACCTTTTTAGTACCTCCTCTATGTACATCTTCTGTGAAAATCCCAGCATCCTATTTGGTCTATCTCTATTGACCTTAATACCCAGTATAAAGGATGCCTCTCCTAGATCTTTCATAGAGAACTCCTTAGACAACCATACTTTGACTGAGGTCAACATGGGAATGTCATTCCCAATTAGGAGGATGTCATCTATGTACAATACGAGGAAGACAACCGTGCTCCCATTGATCTTTTTGAACATACATGGTTACTCCTCATTCTTGATGAAACCAAACATTTTGATCACATCATTGAATCGAGTATTCCAGCTCCGAGATGCTTGCTTAAGTCCATAAATGGATCTTTGTAGCTTGCAGATCCTGTGATCATCATCACTGGATGTGAAACTAAGCGACTGTTTCATATAGATATCTTCCTCAAGATGTCCATTTAAGAACGTCGTTTTCACGTCCATCTGCCATATTTCATAATCGAAATAGACTGCAACAACAAGCAATGTGTGGATAGATTTTAGCATGGCTACAGGCGAGAAGGTGTCCTGATAGTCAATATCTTCGCACTGACTATAACCTTTCGCTACGAGCCTAGCCTTGAATGTCTCCACATTCTCATCTGCACCTATCTTTCTCTTGAAGATCCATTTACACCCAATAGGTACAATACCTTCAGGTGGATATACCAAGGTCCAGACTTGGTTTGAGTACATCGAGTCAATTGCTAATCTTATTGCCTCTAACCATTTCTCGGAGTCGATATCTGATATCGCCTCATCATAGGTCTTGGGATCATCACCATGAACCCCATTTCCCATGAGGAATATTTTCTCTACACCTCTTGTATGGTACCTAAGTACCTTTCAGGAGGATAGAAAATCCTAGTCGATCTACGAGGTGGAAGAGGTTGTGTTAAGACTGGTTCTGATTGATTAGGTTCCTCAGGTTCTTTAGCTCGTTGCTCTTGGGAGACATTCTCCTTGAGCTTAATTATTCTTCTGATGCCACCATCTTGAATGAACTATTTTTCAAGAAAAATAGCATTTCAACTCATAATCACATTGTGGTCTTCCGAAATATAAAAATAGTATCCTAATGACTCTTTAGAATATCCTATGAATCGAGCTCTAAAAGACCTGAACTCTAACTTGTTCGTCTGCTGTCTCTTGATATGAACCGGACAACCTCAAATTCTGAGATGATTCAGACTTGGCTTCTTATCATGCCATATCTCATACGGTGTGGTAGAAATGATTTTAAAGAGAATCCTATTCAATACATAAATTGCTGTCATGAGACAATGTCCCCAAAAAAATTTAGGGAGGTCCGTGAAGCTCATCATGGAACGGACCATATCTAATAGGGTCCGATTTCTCTGTTCTGAAACCTCATTGAGTTGAGGTGTTCCAGGTGGAGTCCATTGAGAGACTATACCATTGTTCTTAAGATAGTCTAGGAAATCCCGACTAAGGTATTCACCTCCTCGATCTGATCGAAGAACCTTAATAGGCTTTCCTGTTTGTTTTTCTACTTCATGTCTGAATTCTATGAATCTTTCAAAAGCTTCAGACTTGTGTTTCATTAAAAATACATACCCATACCCAGACATATCATAGGTAAAAGTAATGAAGTAGACGTAGTTACCTCTAGCCGGCACATCAAATGGGCTGCACACATCCGTATGTACTAGGGCAAGTAGGTCTGTGGCCCTTTCCCCATGTCCCACAAAAGGAAGCTTGGTCATTTTGCTTTGAAGGCATGATTCACAAACTGGATATGACTCGAAAGTCAACGGACTCAATAGCCCGGATTTTTCTAATTTGTTAACCCTATCTTCTGCTATATGACCTAGCCTTAGGTGCCACAGATACCTATCATTTAGACTATCTCTAGGCCTTTTAATTCCTATGGCATTCACATTTTGCTTGATATTAAATACAGATACATCAATATGTAGCTGATAGAGATCGTTAATAAGAAAACCATCTGCATCTTTATTATTTTCATAAAAAATATTACAATGGTTCTTATGAAAGCTAATCACATAGCCTTCTTGTGCTAAACATGAAATAGAAATCAAATTTTTGCTTGTTGCAGGCACATAATAACAATCTCTAAGAAATAAATTTAATCCTAACGGTAATCACAGAGGGTAGGTTTCCACGGCCACAGCAGCAACTCTTGCTCCGTTCTCGATGTGTAGGATCATCTCTCCATCCCTCAGCCTCTTGCTCTCCTCAAGACTCTGCATAGAAGTGCACAAATGAGTACTAAAACCACAGTCAAGCACCCAACTGGATGCAGAAAAAATCATAACATTAGATTCTAAAATGAGCATACCTCCAGAAGGACCATCCTTCTTGTTCTTCAGGGTGGCCAGGTACTGAGGACAGTTTTGCTTCCAATGGCCATCTGATTGGCAGTGAAAATATTTTTCCTTATCAACAGCCTTCTTCTTCGGTTCTATCTTCTTCTTCTTGCCATCCACCTTCTGCTTCTTTGCAGACTTTTTTTTCTTTCTAAAAGATTTTCTCTTGGAAGAAGTCCGCTCCACAGTAAGAACTGAGCTTTTTGAACCCTTCATAGAAAACTCAGCCGTAACCAGCATGTTCATTAACTCGGCCAAGGTACACTACATCTTATGCATATGGAAGTTCATGATGAACTGACCATATGCATCAGACAAGGACTAAAGGATCACATCAATCTGAAAATCCTTATCTAAGATGATATCGAGCTTCTCAAGCTCCTCAAGATCCTTGATCATTGTCAAACAATGATCTTGGACTGACTGCCCATCATGCATTTTAGTCTTAAAAAGTCTTTGACAGACTTGATACTTGGCCGTGCGACTCTGTTCACCAAACAACTCTTGTAGGTGAGCCAACATTTGGCGGGTAGTCAAAATATTCTCATGTTGGTGCTACAAGTCATCAGACATTGCACCCAACATGTAGTACCTTACTTTGTTATCATCATCCATCCATTTTTTCAGAGATGCTCTCTGTTCAGCAGTCGGACGTGCTGGGATGGCAGGTGGGTCTTGATCCAAGACATGAGTCAATTTTTTGAAACCCAGAACAATTCTGTAGTTCCTCAACCAGTCTTTGAAATTGGATCCAGTCAATCTGTGGATGTCTAGTATTTTGGTCAGGGGGTTGGAGGTAGACATGTTTCCTGTAGAGAGTCGAAAGTTTCTAGTTATATTTTATAATCAGACTTAATCAATTTATTTAGGAGTTTTATTTTTAAATAAATTAGGCTCTCACTATTTTCTCAGATCCCTACACTCCCTTGGTAGAGATGTGAAAATCTCTGTGATCAGTGATTTTTAGTGGATGGTGCGGTCTCACCGACTAGCTCATCACCTCACCTAACAGTTATTGGTGATGGATCAACCGATGAGTGGATAACTCTTGTCCAATGATTCTCTAATCATGGTGCCCCCAAAACTTGATCTCTAATTCATGAAGCTCACCGTGCTCGGGATATTGCTCCAATCCTTGTTAAGTCAAACCCACCATTTGCACGAACTAGATTCTTGATTGGGTCCCTCATCGTATCCAGAATATTGAGCCCAACCCATCCTCTAATTCGTAGCATCCAATGCCTAATGGACATGGTTGCATCTTTCCGATGCAACTGAGCCACTGTAACCAACCGAGAACAATCAACCTCGGGAAGGGCCCGCACATCCACAATGGTGGAAGACCTAGACTTAATATTTTCTTAGAAAGATTTGATTTAGGTCTCATTAAACTTGACTTGACATAGTCATAACAATTATGACTAACCTAGTGACATAGGTTAGCTCGAATTGTTAGCCACCTCTAATCAGAACTGAGTCGACACATATGGCCAGGTAAGTGAGACCAGTAGGAGGGATATGCCATTAACTCGACAAGAATGTATTTGAGTCAAGTAGCTCTCAATTAAAAATCAGTCGGTCGCATCTGCCCAACTTACCTTAGACACCAAATTGTCGAACCAGAACTAATTGGGTTAGCCTACAATCCAGGCTCTAACCACTGAGCCAAATTAGATCTTAACTTGATCAAGTCACATCTAAATATGATTCGACCTTGACCCAAACTTAATCCTATTAGGCTGGTCAATTATTAGCTTTCATGATCCCACCTAACCAACTCTTGATTCGATTTGATCAACCGCTATACCTAATTGAGCTACCCAAGCCCGAACCCAATTTTATGAAAATATCTTAGATCTAAAATTCTCAATTTTAGATCAAATTGATTTCATAAACTTAATTTATTAATTAAGTTTGGGTTCATAAATAAAACATGCAAATTAAATCCTAGGATTTCAGGATCTAAGATTTTGCAAAAAAGTAAGTTTTGATTTCTGATTAAGGATGAACGCGCGGCACCCCTACACATCATAAGAACACCCCATTGAATGAAAAGAGAGGGTCTTGAAACCCTACTTCATTCTTATGACCGGACAGCCATGAGGAACACCTTAATCAAAAATATAAATTTAACTACAAAATTAGTTAGATCTAAATTTACATATCACATATACAATTTAAGATCTAACTAATACATGTTTTGCATACATCTCATGTATCAAAAATCGATCTAATTAACATGCTTTCAGATCTTATACATCACATGTAATATCTAAAAAATAAGATTTAAATTGAACTATTCAAAATTAAATCTATTCTAGAAAAGTTATTGGAATAATTCTACAACTAGTCTAGGCATGCAACAGCTCAATTTTATGAAAAAATTAAAATTTTATTTTTTATTTTTTGATTTGATTATAATAATTATAATATTAAAAAAATAAAAAAATAAATTTAATTTAATTTATATTTTAATCTCATTAAAATATAAAACTTAAGACTGTTCATGGATTCAACTAATCCTAGTCTAGTCATGCATCTCATGCATGTTAGATCTTCTTAGATTTAATTTTAAATATTTTAATTTTAGATCTTATCATATCTGATGTGGCATCTAAAATCTTTTAAATATCAGATAAATAAATATAAAAATTAGATCTAATTAGATCTAAAATAGAGCCAAAAATCTGGCTCTGATACCAGTTGAAGGAAAAATCGCCTTTTTCCTTTGTAGGATCTTTCAGATTTCATCAAATCTGGGGCAGAATAATTTATACTTTTTTATCCTATACTATTTTAGATCTAATATCTGTTAGATCTAAT
This sequence comes from Elaeis guineensis, assembly GCF_000442705.2. Lineage (NCBI taxonomy): Eukaryota > Viridiplantae > Streptophyta > Magnoliopsida > Arecales > Arecaceae > Elaeis > Elaeis guineensis. The sequence goes on along the minus strand of NC_026007.2, from coordinate 39,654,953 downwards.
TTTATTATCTAATATTTAAAATTTAAAATTAAATCTAAAAGTATAAGAAGTATAGACATACCTCAAGGGTAATCTGATTACCCTGTAGATGATCTCTGCATAGCCCGAGGTTCTGATGTAGCCACGCAAGCACCTGGCCTCTACTAGTATCCACTCAGGTAGGACCTAAAATTTCTTCTCCTCATGAATCTACACTCCAAAAATTAGATCTCTATCTGATTTGGAAGTGCTTCAGAACTCCTTCTGAAGTTGTAGCAGCAGCCTGTCGAAGATGTCCTACAGCCTTCTATTCCAGGCATCACCATGCCTTGGACCTTTGCCAGATAGACGTCCAACTCCTTGGACATGAAGAGGGGAGAGAGGAGAGTAGGGAGGATATAGAGAAGAGGAGAGGATTCTCATTTTGGCTGGGTATTGAGCAAAAACTTACAAACCCTAGGCGCAGATAGGGATTTTATAGACCCTGTATGCTGCACAGTGTCACATCATTCGACCAATCAAAAAATTCTAATTAATTCTGAAAAAATTTTTATTGATGGAGTGATATCATCTGATCACATCAGATAAGAACCCCCACCCTCTCTCCTATGTTGGTGCCAACTTTGGATAAGCACAAGCAAGGTGGCGCCCAAGAGTCCATGTTAATCAGGACTCTTCATTCTTATCCATTTGGGGTGCCCACTTTAATCCAATTGGGTTCACGCCATAATCTGATTATGGCACCCAATTCAATGTAGTTTTGGTATGTGGATACTTCACAAAAGTCCTCCAATGAGCTCTCTTCAGTTTAAGATCCATATGTCAATATTTGACAGATGTCCTAAAATAAAATTGGCAGGTGACAGGAATTAGCAGGTGCTTGTCTTAAATTCATCTCATAAATTAAGATAAATCTTTTTTGAGCTGGACAAACTTTATTTAGACTGAGAGAAACCTTCTCAAGGTTCTCTGGGTTAGTCAAATCACATTTGGCTCAGTAGAGACAGAAAAGATTACACGAGGAGAAAGTTAGGCTCAATTGTGTGCTAGCACGATTTCCTTGAACCTAATTAGATCTTTATCCAAATCAATTGGGTTAGCCCAATTGATGACATCCAGATCCTAACCCTTATTTGTATGACCCAGTTAGGTTCAATTCCGTATGGTAATGAGATATATCGTGATCTTATCATCGACATCATCGAAACTCCTTTCGATGGATCAGAACTCTTCTGATTCAGACAATCAGAATGATCGATCATTCTAATTGCTCCCAAAATCCACCAGTGACACCTAGCAGTATGTGGTGGCAACCCATCAGAACTGAAGACGAACCTCTCAATGCAGCTACCTGTTTGATTGAGTTCCTCTATCATGAGTCCTGACTGAATTAGGGTTAAAGTGAACTCGTCAAACCCAACATCAGTCATATGAATCAATCGATCGATCTGAGTCCGATGTGAAACCTCAATGGAAAACTCTTTTTTCATTATTTCACTCTGCCATGGCCATGGGCTTAAGGATTCGATCTTTTGATCATCATAGGACTACTCCTCTCATCTATCGAGGTTGATAGATCCTATCTTGGTGCGACCTAGTTCCTATAATGAATATGCTACAGCCAACATACACCTCAGGGTTCTGAATGGCTAGGAGATCGAGTTATGGTGTAGTCAAACTATAATACACTCAAGGTGAACTGTCAATGCACCTCAGGTCAAAGAACTAGACACACAACTGCAGCATCGAGCTAGTCATCGATGAGAAGGTACACTTCCTTATGACTGCTCGATATGGTCATGCTCAGTACTCTCATTCTCAATGAATACCTGTACTTTCACTTTGGTGTCTCCACACCATAGACTCAAGACACATCTATCCTAAGGAAGCGATCGTACACCAACCTTTCGGATCGATCACCATCCTTATGATGATCCATGGTCAAGAGCTGTTTATAAGTTAGTTATGTAAATTCATGCCTTAAATTTTCAACTCTTAAAAATATGAATTGACATTCCTACTAACTCAAAAGATGTATCACAGACACAATGTAGACAATGTGATAGAAGAATAATCCATTTATTAATTTATTGTCAAAATTATAAATTTATCCTTAGATTTGTACAGGAATGTGTCAGCCAATCTAGCATCTAGGGTATACATCTAACACCTTGCACCTACATCCACTCCCTAAGCTCCTACTTAAGAATTTAAATCCACTAAAATGTATTCAATAAGAATACAACGTCGGTACCTCCGACTCTAGCTATCTCAAACTAGAACACTTATTTCTCAGGTACAAGCTAACCCAATACAATCCGATTCAAAATTCGGATCAACTTATCTAAGTTTTGGATCCCTTCCAAAACTAAAAATCAAGACAAAAGCAGAGTAAGAGAGTTAATAACAAGAAATACGAGTTTAGCTTCTTTAATGAGCAAATAAAACCTTAAATATACTTCACACAACAAGGAAGAAGCTTTTCTGATTTTTCTCATTATTGTTGAAGACTTGAATGAGCTCTTGAGGGATTGGTGAACTTGAAAAATGAAAGCTTCTTTTGGTTAAAGAGGGTTTTTTGCTTAAGACTAAAATGAATGCTTGAAAAACCTTAAAAATCTTATCTTTTTTCCTCCTTCAAGTGCCTTTATATCTTCAATAGATGCTAGAAATAAATTTGGGCTGAAATAGAGCTGTTGGAGTGCATTAAATGAGCATTAAATACAACCAAAATGAGCTAAAAAACCAGCCATTATGGAGATTTTTCATCGCAGGGGTCGACTCATAGGGTTGACCTCTGTGACGCAGAATAGAAAGTCACTATTCTGTATCTTTGGCTTGCACAGCAATAGAGGTCGACTTATAGGATCCGAAGAAAAAATCATTTTTTTCCTTGTAGGATCTTCCAGATCTAATGAGATCTGGGGCAGAATATTTTTTAAAAAATTATCCTATGATATTTTATATCTAAGATCAATTAGATCTAATTCTTATTATCTTATATTTAATCTAAAATTTAAGGATTAGAGAAATACCTCTAGGGTAACTAGATTACCCTGTAGATGATCGCAGCAATGCCTGAGGTTCAAAAATAGCCATGCAGCCGCCTGGCCTCTACCGATATCCACTCGAGTAGGATCTGGATCATCTTCTCCTTGCAAATCTTTCCTCCAAAAATCAGATCTGGATCTGATCTGAAAGATCTTCAAAAGATCTTCTGAAGCTGGAGCAGCAACTTCTTGACAAATCCCTGCAGCCTTCTGATCAGGGAGCCACCACACCTTAGACAAACACCAGATGGATGCCCAACCTCTTGGACATGAAGAGGGGAGGGAGAGGAGCAGAGGAGATATAGAGAAGTGGAGGGTTTCATATTTTTGTTGGGTATTGAGCAGATTCTCTCAACCCTAGGTGCAGACAGGGTTTAAATAGACCCTACTGCGCCATGCAGTGCCACATCATTCAACCCATCAAAAAATTTTAATTAATTTTGAAAAAAATCTAATTGGTAGACTGATGTCATCTGATCATATCAGATAAGAACCCCACCAAACCCTCCTACTATTGGTGCCAACACTGGATAAACACAGTGAGATTGGCGCCTAATAGTTTGAGTCAATCAAGGCATAGAGTCCTCATCTCATGGGACTCTATCCTTACCCACTTGGGGTGCATGCCCAATCTAATTTTGGCACCCACTTTGAGGCCTAATTTATTAGGTGGACACTCCACAAAAACTCTCCAATGACCTCTTGCCAATTGGCCTTCAGTTCAAGATCCATAAGTCAACGTTTGACTGATGTCCTAAAACGGAAATGGCAGGTGTTGGGTATAAAATACCCACAGCCGAAGTCCTCAGCAGAATCGGCTCCAGAAGGTCCGCCCGGACTCCTACGGGAGCCAGACTCTGCCAACAACGTCAACCGCCGGTAAGTTTCATCCGGACTCCTATGGGAGCCGGACTCCGCCAACAACTTCAACCACAAGCAGACTACGTCCGAACTCCTACGGGAGCCGGACTCCGCCGACAACTTCGACCGCAAGCAGACTTCGTCCGGACTCCTATGGGAGCCGGGCTCCGTCCTCAACATCAACCGCTGGTAAGCCCCATCCGGACTCCTACGGGAGTCGGGCTTCACCCTCGACTCCAACGACTGCAGACAGACTGCATCCGGACTCCTACGGGAGCCGGACTCCGTCGACAAATTCGACCGCAAGCAAACTTCGTCCGGACTCCTACGGGAGTCGGGCTCCGTCCTCAACATCAACCGTTGGTAAGCCCCGTCCGGACTCCTACGGGAGCCGGGCTTCGCCCTCGACTCCAACGACTGCAGACAAACTGCGTCCGAACTCCTACGGGAGCCGGACTCCGCCGACAACTTCGACCACAAGCAGACTTCGTCCGGACTCCTACGGGAGCCGGGCTCCGTCCTCAACATCAACCACTGGTAAGACCCGTCCGGACTCCTACGGGAGTCGGGCTTCGCCCTCGACTCCAACGACTGCAGACAGACTACGTCTGGACTCCTACGGGAGCCGGACTCCGCCGACAACTTCGACCGCAAGCAGACTTCATCCGGACCCCTACGGGAGCCGGGCTCCGTCCTCAACATCAACCGCTGGTAAGCCCCGTCCAGACTCCTACAGGAGCCAGACCTTGCCTTTAACTTTAATTGCAGGAAGACTCCGCCCGGACTCCTACGGGAGCCGGGTTTCATCCTCAGCTCCAACGGCTGCAAACAAACTTCATCCGGACTCCTACGGGAGCCAAACTCGGCCAACAACTTCAACCGCAAATAGACCCCGCCCGGACTCCTACGGGAGCCGGGCTCCATCCTCAACATCAGCTACCGGTAAGCCTTGTCCGGACTCCTACAGGAGTCGGACTTCATCCTCAGCTCCAACGGCTGCAAACAAACTTCGTCCGGACTCCTACGGGAGCCGGACTCCACCCGCGACTTCAGCTCTGAGAGGACTCCGCCCGGACTCCCACGGGAGCCGGGCTCCACCCACGACCCCGACCGCAAGGGGGACTCCGCCCGGACCCCTACGGGGGCCGGACTCCGACCGCTGTCGAGCTTCAGCCGATGGATCTGCACCCCCTGGCAGGCCACAATAACGGCCACGATCCTGCTCCACTTCCTACGGCGGATTCCGCGCAGCTCCATCACTCCCTGACAGGCCGCAGTAATGATCGCAGCTCTGCTCCACTCCCTACGATGGATTCCGCGTAGCTCCACTACTCCTTGGGCAGCCCACTGCCAGATGGTTACAGACATCGCTGTCAGGCTACTGCCCCTCCGCCTATAAAAGGGGGGGTCCCAGATACGTTATTCTATAAGCTCTAGTTTTTACCTAAAACTCTGCTAAATTCTCCATTTGAACACTCCATTCTTGTTGAGGCAGAGAACTGACTTGAGCGTCGGAGGGTCTTGCCGGAGCAACCCCACCTCCGATTTAGACTTCCTTTGCAGGTCCCGGCGGCGACCGCGTGTTGCCCAGCTATGCAACCCAAGAGGGGGGGTGAATTGGGTTTCTAAAAATTTTAGGCTTAATTAATTACTTATGATGAACAAAACAAAGACTTTAATTCAACATTAATTACCTAAAGCAGGAATGCAAGGATATAATAAAGAAATAAAGAGAAACAATAAAGCACACCACAAACACAAGGATTTATAGTGGTTCGGTGCCAACCTTGCACCTACATCCACTCCCCAAGCTCCTACTTGGGAATTTCAATCCACTATACTTGTATTCAACCCGAATACAGAACGTCGGAAACTCCGACACTAGCTATCCCAAGTTAGTCTACTTGTTTCCCGGATACAAACTAACCCAAAACACTCCGATTTCAGGTTCGGATCAACCTTCCCTTATTTTGGAAATCCTCCAAAAACAAGAACAATTACTCACAAAGAGTAAGAAAATTTAGAGCACAAATTAATACAATAACAGCTCCTTAAATGAGCGAATATAACAATAAAAATACTTTACTCAAATGAAGAAACCCTTTTTGGATTTTCTCAAGGTGGATGAACGCTTGAATGAATGCTTGAGAAGAGGATGATCTTTGATTGAAGACTTCTTGAAGGCTTTGAAAGATCTCTTGATCAAGGTTGAACAATAGGCTTGAAAGATCCTCTCTTTGAATGCTCTTGCTTTTCTCTTTCACAATCTCTCTTGTATATTGTGGATCCTCTCTCTTTTTCTTTTGGGTATTTCGTTGATCTCAAGCTTTCTCATGTAGATTTTGGATCCTTTTGTATATAGGTTTGATCTCTCCTTTTTGATCTGCAATTTCTTTCACCATTTGAAACATTTTATAGCAATAAGAAACAAGAGAAAATAATTTAGGCAGATAAAGAGCCATTAGAGCAATTTTAGGAAGCATAAAAGGCAATTAAAATGGGCAAAAAAATAGCCGTTGCTGATATTTTCCGTCGCAGGGGTCGACTCATGAGTCGACTCATGCTTCAGGAGTCGACTCATGAGTCGACTTCTATTGCAAAGACCAGAGAATGAGTTTCTGGAAATTCTTGGCTCAAATCAGCAGGGGTCGACTCATGAGTCGACTCATGCCTTGTGGGTCGACTCATGAGTCGACTCACAGGTCGTGCCAAGCCAGAAAACTAGCGTGCCAAGGGGAATTTTTGCATGCCAATCAGCTCATAGTGCCATGAGTGGACTCATGAGTCGACTCATGCACTTCAAACCTTCATAACTTCAAAAATATAAGTCCAAACACAATGAAATTTTCACCAATAGATTACAAATCACTTGTTCTACCAAATGATACTATCAAATTAGGATTTTAGTAAAATTATGATTTTGCCCTTGAAGAGCATAAAGACTTTTTCAATTTAAAATATTTGTATCCCTTCAATCTGCTTTGTAATCATCAAAATCAATCTAGGAGCAACAATCTCCCCCTTTTTGATGATGACAAAATATTTGAACAAAAGTATTTATGTGAATCAATAATTTCAAAAGAATGCATTATACATTTATATACTTGAAAAGAGTAAGATTCTTTTGGCATGTAATATAAATGATCATATACAAAAATAGTTTGTCCATCTTCTTAAAGATTTGAAGATATGCTCATTGGAATATGTGATTTTGGTGTTAGAGCAGAAAACTTGTTTTTGTTATCAGAGCAAGTTGTATTTTAAAAATTTGCTTATTTTCATTTGATTTTAGTTTTAGCATCAGAGCAAAAATTAATTATGTGCTTTAATTGCTTTTGATACAAAAAATAATTATGTGTGCCAAAGCATGTTTAAGAGTTGATTTTGAAAGTGTATTAGCTCATTTTGAGTTTAAGATATATCAGAGCAAGAGAAAAATAAATTTTGCAATGTATCGGAGCAAGAAAAATAATTTTACAATGTATCAGAGAAAATTTTATAATGTATCAGAACAAATTTTATGATGTATCAGAGCAAGTTAAAAAAAATTTTAAGATGTATCAGAGTAAGTTGGAATTTTGAAGTATATCAGAGCATATTTAAATTTTTAAAGTAAATCAGAGCATATGTAAAGAAGTAATTTAAAAGTTACATAATTGCATTGTACTTAGCATTGTACTTTTGATATTGTTCTTTAAATTCTTCAATTAATTTCTCATAATTTGTAGTTTTGCTTTTGATGGGTTGCTTTTTCTTCAATTGCTCATAATTGAATTGCTTTTTATTTAATTTCTGTTTGATGCCAAATTTCTCATAATTTAGGGTTTTGCTTTTAAGGTTTTGCTTTTGATGAGTTGCTTTTTGTTTAATTTCTCTCCCTTTTTCTCATAATTTAGGGTTTTGCTTTTAATGAGTTGCTTTTTGTTTAATTTCTCCCCCTTTTTGACATCATCAGACATGGTTAACTTCTCTTTTTTCTGAAATATTCTTTAATTTCTTCCCCTTTAGAGTTAATCACAGATGTTTGCTCTCCCTTAATACAGCAATTATTAACAGCAAACAACAACAAAGAGAAGACATTATTTCAACAAGGAGAATATATATATAACCAAAATATGATCAACATCATTACAAAAGGTAGAAATATAAGTAAAAGATGATTCCATTAAAATCATAATTGTTTCAATACATAGTTCATATTATAATAATCAACCAGCTAATTGTCAATACATGGCCCCAAAATACAGATCCTAGAACAAGACACTAACACCTAGGATCTAATAATGATCAAGACAAGTCATGGATCGGAGTCATCAGATATGGTATGAGAAGCTGATGGATCAGAAGTGCGTCCTCTACCCCGTCTGCCTCTGGCACGAGCAGGAGAGCGAGATGAACTGGGAGGCTGAGTACGCTGAGATGCTAAGGACTGAACAGAAAGGGTGAGTCTAATGGAATCAAGTACGTTCAGTGCTCTGGAAACAGACTGTAGTAGAGCAGTGAACTGAGTGGTAGCATGCTCACTCGATCCTCAGATCTCTTTTCTCAGTAACTCATATCCACCTTCTAGTGCTCCTCTGAGCCTGCCAGCCTCTACAGTGAGGTCTGTGACCTCAATAGTTGACACCTGTGGCTTGGGATGGGCCAATGCAAGGACTTGCCCCTGCAAGTCTAGGACTCTGCCAGTCAGTCTCCAGACTGTGTCCTCAAGCTGCTGGATCTGGATGGACTGATCTGTTATCATCTGAAATACAGTGGAGATGTGGGGAGTAATGGTCTGATCAGAAGAAGTGGCTCCAGGTGCAAAAGAAGTACTACTCTACTGACTAGACAGCAAAGAAGCCACACGCTGTGATATATGCTCGATCTGATCGTCAGCCAGTCTGAACTCTGAATGAGGTGCTCTGCTCTCTGGCTGATACACTGGTGTGGGCATCCTAGTAAACTCTGAAGGGCCAGCCTCTGTATCAGGAATGAACTGGATAACTGGTGATGCTGCCCTGAAGTCATGAACAGGAGATGATGGACCTTCTTCTTCTACTCTGTCTTCAACTCTGTCTTCAGCTCTTTCCTCAACTCTCTCCTCAGCTCTCTCTTCAGAGCCCTTGATCCAACCACCATCAGTCTTTGTAAATCCCATTCGGTGCAGGATGTGTTGGTTGAAAGTGTCCACATGAGAGAGCTTAGTAGAAGCCTCCCCCTCACAGCCAACTCCAAACCTCCTAAATACTCTAGTAAGGGCCATACCATAAGGCAAGTGTGCCTTGGATCTGTTCAAAGTTTCTCTCATGGCCTCTATCATAAGTGCAGGGAGGTTCAGGGGGGTCTGAGTGATGACATGAAACATGATACATACATCTCTGCTGGAAAGTAAGTCATGCCTACCACTCCTAGGAAAGAAGAGCTTTGTTACCATCTGATGCAGGACCCTCATCTCAATGGACAAAATCTTTGCTTCCAATTTGTTTAAACTCCCTGAATAAGTTTCTCCTAAAATAATTCTGATCCCCTCTTCTTTTACTGGGAGTTCCATATAAGAGTAACCTTCACTAGGCAACTGAAGTATTTCTCCCAATATCCTAGAATCCAAGCAGATATCAATTTCCTTGACTGTTGAAGTCACTGATCCATCTCCATAAAGTAGATTCTGATAGAATTCTCTAACTAGGTCAACATAGGTGACTTCCTTAAGGGAGCAGTAGAATTCCCATCCTTGGTTTTTAATTTTACTTGCAAAAGTAAAACCTTCTTTCTCAAAGAATCGAAAATCTATATTCTTCCCGGTTTCAACTTTTCTATCAGAAAGAGGATTCTTACTGGGGCTTAGGGAGGATTGAGGGGGACCTTGAGTAGATACTGAAGCTGGAGTGAGATCAGTGGAAGACTGAGCATGCCTTTTCTTTCGGACAATTTCTTCAGGCTCACGGATTGATTTTCTTCTTTGGGGAAGTTTCATCTTCGGAGCCATATTCAATATAGTAGCAGGCAATGAGACTTGGAGGAGTGGAGGAGGGATCACAAGAGAGTGAAGAGGGATTTTGGTGGAGAAAAGAAGTGGATTTTGGAAGATTGGTGAAGTGCTAGGGCACGTTCCAACCGTGCCAAACACTGCGAGAAAGCACAAAAAATTCCTTTTCAAGGTGGCGATTTTTGGTGGAGAGTAGGAGGGAGAATTGCTTCGAATTGGATCCTTGGATTTGGAGCAAAAAAAAATTGGAGAAGACGGCTTTTGGAAGGAGGACGATGAGAAGATGAGTCGTCTCACGAACAGGGATCCAATATAAAAACAATGAGCCCGTGGAAAGTTTGAGGAAATAACAAGTTTGCCATTGAGTCGACTCATGGGGGTCGACTCATGAAGTTCAGAAATTCAGAAAAAATACGAATAAATTCCAAAAAAATTCAAAATTTTGGGAGAAGAAATTTTGCTCAATGATAAGTTTTTAGAATGATAAATTTGAGCTTTTGGGACCAGGATAGATGTTGGAAATTAGAGTTTTCGACATCAATTCTTTGGAAATTGAGAAATTTTAGGCATATGGATCTAGAATTCCTAGATTTCTCCTAATTTCACAGAATCTATCCTCACTAAGGACCTTTGTAAAGATATTAGCTAATTGATTTTCAGTGCAAATATATTCAAGAATTATATTTTTGTTTTGAACATGTTCTCTTATAAAATGATGTCTTATTTCAATATGTTTGGATCTTGAGTGTTGAATTGGATTTTTAGATAAATTTATGGCACTTGTGTTGTCACATCTTATTGGTATTTCATTAAGTTTGATTCCAAAGTCTTCGAGTTGTTGCTTAATCCATAAGATTTGAGCACAACAACTTTCGGCTGCAATGTATTCGGCCTCAGCCGTAGACAGTGCCACCGAATTTTGTTTCTTGCTAAACCATGAGATTAGGTTAACTCCAAGAAATTGGCAAGTTCCACTTGTGCTTTTTCTATCTAATTTACATCTAGCAAAATCAGCATCTGAATATCCTAATAAATTAATTTGTGAGTCCTTAGAGTACCATAACCCTAGAGTTTGAGTACCATTTAAGTATCTAAGGATTCTTTTAACAGCATTCAAATGAGATTCTTTAGGATTAGATTGATATCTAGCACATAAACAAACACTGAACATGATATCAGGCCTACTTGCAGTTAAATATAATAATGAGCCGATCATACCTCTATAGTATTTTAAGTCTACACATTTACCTTCATCATCCTTGTCAAGCTTACATGAGGGACTCATTGGTGTGCCAATTGGTTTGCAGTTCTCCATTCCAAATCTTTTGAGTAGTTCCTTGGTGTACTTGCTTTGGGTGATGGAGATTCCCTCTTTTGATTGTTTGATTTGTAGTCCGAGGAAGAAGGTGAGTTCTCCCATCATGCTCATCTCGAACTCTCCCTACATAAGCTTAGCAAAGTCTTGACAAAGGGATTCATTAGTAGACCCAAAAATTATGTCATCAACATAAATTTGTATAATTAGCATATCATTTTGATTTCTTTTAATAAATAAGGTTGTATCTACATATACTTCTTCAGCAATATATCCATTTAAAAATGCACTTTTAACATCCATTTGAAATAACTTGAATTTCATAAAGCAAGCATATGCAAGTAGAAGTCTAATAGCTTCTAATCTAGCAACAGGTGCAAAGGTTTCATCAAAATCAATTCCTTCTTCTTGATTATATCCCTTAGCAACCAGTCTTGCTTTATTTCTAATTACATTTCCATGCTCATCTAATTTATTTCTAAAGACCCATTTTGTGCCAATTATTGAATAATTTTTAGGTCTAGATACTAAGATCCAAACATTATTTCTTTCAAATTGATTAAGTTCCTCTTGCATTGCATTAATCCAGTTATGATCATTTTCAGCTTCTTCAAAAGTTTTAGGTTCAAGTTGAGATACAAAAGCACAATGATTAACTACATCTCTAAGTGAAGAACGGGTTTTTACCCCATGCATAGGATCATCAATAATTAACTCCTTAGGGTGGTTGTGAGCATACCTCCATTCCTTGGGTAGGTCATTTGTACCTTGAGGTTGTTCTTGAGTTTCTTCACCTCTCTCACTTTGTTCGTCTTCTTGATCCTTGTCTTCTGGAGTTGCTGAATCTTTCAGAGTGATCTCCTTCAAACCTTCTATTAGTAGATCTGCATCATCAACACCCTCATTCTTCCTTGAAGGAAGATCGTTAGATTCATCAAAGACAACATGTATGGACTCCTCAACTATTAAAGTTCTTTTGTTGAAAACTCTAAATGTTTTACTAGTGGAGGAGTAACCTAGAAAGATTGCTTCATCTGATTTTGCATCAAATTTATCAAATTTTTCTTTGCCATTATTTAATACAAAACATCGGCAACCAAATACATGAAAATATGCAATATTTGGTTTTCTTCCTTTCCAAAGTTCATAGGGGGTTTTCTTTAAAAATTGTCTAATTAAAGCATGATTTAAAATGTAACATGCTGTGTTAATTGCTTCCGCCCAAAAATATCTTGGAAGGTTGCTTTCATAAAGCATGGTACGGGCCATTTCTTCTAAGGTTCTGTTTTTCCTTTCAACTACCCCATTCTGTTGGGGTGTCCTAGGAGCAGAGAAGTTATGGCCAATTCCATTTTTATCACAAAAATTTTTTAAATCTTGATTTTCAAATTCAGTTCCATGATCACTTTTAATATTTTGAATTAAAAAACCTTTTTCATTAGTGACTTTTCGATGAAATTTAGTGAGAATATGAAAAGTTTCATTTTTGTGTGCCAAAAAGAAAACCCAAGTAAAATGAGAGTAATCATCTATAATTACAAAGCCATATCGTTTTCCTCCTAGACTCGTGGTTCTAGTTGGTCCAAATAAGTCCATATGTAAGAGCTCTAGAGGTCTAGAAGTTGAAACAGTATTTTTGGATTTAAATGAAACTCTAGTTTGTTTTTCTAATTGGCATGCATTACAAATTCTATCCTTTTCAAAATTCAATTTTGGCAAACCAAGAACTAGTTCTTTCTTAATTAGTTTTGAAAGAGAATGCATGCTAATATGTGCAAGTCTACGATGCCACAGCCAACTAGTCTCATTAACTTTAGCATTTAAGGAAACTAGGCATTGCATGTCTAATTTAGCTAAATCATTCAAATCTACCATATAAACATTGCCATGCCTATGTCCTATAAATTTAATACCATCGTTAATAGGACTAGTCACAATGCAAACAGATGATTCAAAAACAACTTTATACCCTTTGTCATAGAATTGACTAATGCTAAGTAAGTTATGCTTTAAACCTTTAACTAATAAAACATTCTCAATGTATTTGGAGGGAGTGATACCAATGTTACCTATCCCGATGATCTTTCCTTTGCCATTATCTCCAAAGGTGACCATCCCTCCATCCTTAGCATCAAGTGTGATGAATTGTGATTCATCACCAGTCATGTGTCTCGAGCATCCACTGTCAAGATATCATTTTCTGTTTCCTTCTTGGGATGCTAGACACACCTGCAAGCAAAGGTCAAGTTTCTGTCTTAAGTACCCAAGCATTCTTGGGTCCTTTTAGGTTAGTCAAAATGGTTCCTTTTGAAACCCATATTTTCTTTGTGTTTGCATATTTGTTAATAAGACATGTGTATGATTTATGTCCTATTCTTCCATATTTGAAACAAGTAATATTTGTAGACTTGTTACTTGAATAATTTACATAAATATCCTTCAGAAACTTTTATTTCTTCAGAGGTTTATAGCCAAGTCCAGCCTTATCATATATAGCTTTCTGATTATCAAGGATCATATTTAGTTTGTTTGAACTTAAGGTGAACTTATCTACTATAGGTTTCAGCTTGTTAATTTCATTCTTTAAGTTTTGATTTTCTTGAATCAAGGTGGATTTTTCAATTGAAAGGTTTTCAGCTTGTTTCACTAAGGACTGATTTTCCAATTTCAGTTCTTTGTTTTTCTTCCCTAGTTTCTTTAATTCATCAATTGAATCATAGAATGCTTCATGCAATTCTTCAAAAGTAAATTCACTAGTGGATTCAGAAGTTACCTCATTTTCGTGTGCCATCAGGCACAGGTTGGCTTATTCTGTTGAGGTTTCCTCGTCGGAGCTTGAGTCATCACTCACACTCCAAGTCGCCATCATTGCTTTCTTTTTGAACTTTTTGGGACCTTTCTTCAGTTGTGGACATTCAGATCTGAAATGTCCCGGCTTCTTGCACTCGTAGCATATAAGGGGTTGATCTTTCTCTTTCTCTTTGCTTTGTTCTCCTTTTGTAAACTTCTTTCTCATCCCCTGTTTCCTTTTTCTTAGGAACTTCTTGAATCTCTGGGTGATGAGTGCCATCTCTTCATCCTGTTCTTCATCTTCAGTGTCATCCGTTTCATCATCAGGCGAAGCTGTGGATTTAAGGGCAATGGTTCTTTTCTTTTTGACTTCATCCTCTTGATGTTGCTTCATGCTGAGTTCATGAGTCATCAAGGATCCAAGAAGCTCTTCTAGAGGTAGAGTGTTCAAGTCCTTTGCTTCTTGGATGGCAGTCACCTTGGCTTCCCAAGTTCTTGGCAATGACCTGAGAATCTTCCTTACTAGTTCACTGTTAGTATAAGATTTGCCAAGACTCTTCAAACCATTAATTATATCAGTAAAACGAGTAAACATAGCAGTTATGGACTCATCATGCTCTATTTTGAACAATTCATATTTATGCACTAGCATGTTTATTTTAGTCTCTTTTACTTGATTTGTTTCCTCATGGGTTACTTCTAACCTATCCCATATTTCTTTAGCAGATGCACAAGTAGAAATGCGATTAAATTCATTTGCATCTAGTGCACAATAAAGAACATTCATAGCTTTGGCATTTAATTGTGCCAATTTCTTATCAACCTCATCCCATTCTTTCTCGGGTTTGGTTGACTCCTCACCATCTATAATCTTGGTGGGTGTGTGAGGACCGTTCACTATGATACTCCACATATCATAGTCGAGTGCTTGTATGAATATCTTCATCCGAGCTTTCCAATAGGTGTAATTAGACCCATTGAAAAGTGGAGGTCGGTTTGTAGATTGCCCCTCGGCTAGACAAGTACCGATATGGGTTGCCATAGATCTTTGGCTCTTTGATTGTTAGATCAAAGAAGGGCTAGAGCACCGGGCTCTGATACCACTTGTTGCCCAGCTATGCAACCCAAGAGGGAGGGTGAATTTAATTCAATATTAATTACCTAAAGCAGGAATGCAAGGATATAATAAAGAAATAAAGAGAAACAATAAAGCACACCACAAACACAAGGATTTATAGTGGTTCGGTGCCAACCTTGCACCTACATCCACTCCCCAAGCTTCTACTTGGGAATTTCAATCCACTATACTTGTATTCAACCCGAATACAGAACGTCGGAAACTCCGACACTAGCTATCCCAAGCTAGTCTACTTATTTCTCGGGTACAAGCTAACCCAAAATACTTCAATTTCAGGTTCGGATCAACCTTCCCTTGTTTTGGAAATCCTCCAAAAACAAGAACAATTACTCACAAAGAGTAAGAAAATTTAGAGCACAAATTAATACAATAACAGCTCCTTAAATGAGCGAATATAACAATAAAAATACTTTACTCAAATGAAGAAACCCTTTTTGGATTTTCTCAAGGTGGATGAACGCTTGAATGAATGCTTGAGAAGAGGATGATCTTTGATTGAAGACTTCTTGAAGGCTTTGAAAGATCTCTTGATCAAGGTTGAACAATAGGCTTGAAAGATCCTCTCTTTGAATGCTCTTGCTTTTCTCTTTCACAATCTCTCTTGTATATTGTGGATCCTCTCTCTTTTTCTTTTGGGTATTTCGTTGATCTCAGGCTTTCTCGTGTAGATTTTGGATCCTTTTGTATATAGGTTTGATCTCTCCTTTTTGATCTGCAATTTCTTTCACCATTTGAAATATTTTATAGCAATAAAAAACAAGAGAAAATAATTTAGGCAGATAAAGAGCCGTTAGAGCAATTTTAGGAAGCATAAAAGGCAATTAAAATGGGCAAAAAAATAGCCGTTGCTGACATTTTCCATCGCAGGGGTCGACTCATGAGTCGACTCATGCTTCAGGAGTCGACTCATGAGTCGACTTCTGTTGCAAAGACCAGAGAATGAGTTTCTGGAAATTTTTGGCTCAAATCAGCAGGGGTCGACTCATGAGTCGACTCATGCCTTGTGGGTCGACTCATGAGTCGACTCACAGGTCGTGCCAAGCCAGAAAACTAGCGTGCCAAGGGGAATTTTTGCGTGCCAATCAGCTCATAGTGCCATGAGTTGACTCATGAGTCGACTCATGCACTTCAAACCTTCATAACTTCAAAAATATAAGTCCAAACACAATGAAATTTTCACCAATAGATTACAAATCACTTGTTCTACCAAATGATACTATCAAATCAGAATTTTAGTAAAATTATGATTTTGCCCTTGAAGAGCATAAAGACTTTTTCAATTTAAAATATTTGTATCCCTTCAATCTGCTTTGTAATCATCAAAATCAATCTAGGAGCAACACCGTGACTTCCTCAACTCCAGCTTCTCCGGCGCAAGCGGATTTTTGCACCAACAGGATTGACGCTAGAGGAAGGGGCTGTGTCTTCGCAATACCCTTGTTCTTAAAGGAGCATTCAACGGAGCCGCCCCCGATCGTCTCCTCCAACACCTACTCCTTGTTTCCCCCCCCACGGGATCCCTACTCAATGCCTCCTCGCAAGGCATCCACGCGACGGTCCACGGCCTCCACGGCCAGATCTCAGGCTCTGGCCTCCCCTCCTGTTTCTCAACCTCCTCCTCCTCCTCCTCCAGCGGCGGCGGTCGGCGTGGAGCAGTTTGACTTGCTGGCACAGCAGGTCAGAGGCCTCACCGAAGCTGTGCAAGCAATGCAGCAGTAGCAGCCGCAGGCGTCGGCGCACCCGGAAAGGGCATCTCCGGAATGCCAGAACCCGACGGTGGGGCGGGCCACCTGGGCCAGCCGCCCCATCCTTCCTGGGAAAACAAACTCGAGGGTGGAGAGCCCTCAATCGGACCACGACTCCACCCCTGGAAGATCCCTGCCCCCGTTCTGCCAGAGGACCCTCGAGACTCGAAGTCGAGAGGATTTTCTGGACCGGAGGCTCCAGGAGATGAACCAGCGGATTGAAGAACTCCGCCATGCGCCCCCCGCTTATGGTGAGGATATTTGTACTGACCCTCCCTTCTCCCAAATGATCATGCAGGAACCGATCCCGCCAAACTTCAAGCTTCTCCAGTTCGAAAGCTACGACGGGACTTCGGACCCGGTTGATCATCTGGAGGCCTTCCGGACGATGATGCTACTTCACGGTGCTCCTGATGCCATCTTATGCCGTGCTTTTCCGTCTACCTTGAAGGGAGCGGCGAGGAACTGGTACTCGGCTTTGAAATCGGGTAACATCTTTTCCTTCGATCAAATGAGCCACCAATTTGTGGCCCATTTTGTCAGCAGAAAAAGGGAAGGGGAGTCCATACGGGCCTACATCAACCGCTTCAACATCGCGGCGCTGGAGGTCCGAAACTTGGACCAATCAGTCGCAATGGCCGCCCTAAAGGGCGGCCTTCAGAAGAATGATCTTTTGTTCTCCCTGGAGAAGAAATATCTCAGGGATTTTGTTGATTTGCTGGCCCGGGCTGAAGGATACGCCCGAGCGGAAGAGGCCTTCAAAATGAAGGATGAAGAGACGGCGAGGGAGCGGCAAGCGGGAGACTCGAGTAAGCCCGTAATTGAAAAAAGGCCAAAGGAAGCCCGACTGCGTTCTCGATCCCCTCCTGGGCATAAGCGCGCCCATACTCCACCCCGGGTGCACAGGCAGAGAAGCCCGGATTGCGGGGTTCGATGGGGTTTCCCACCAGGAAGATTCCATAACTACGCCCCCCTCAACGCCTCGAAGGCCCAGGTATTGATGGAGGTCAGGGAGCAGCTCCCTAGGCCGGAGAGGATGCGCACACACCCCGGGAAGTGCAACCCCAACAAATTCTGCCTCTACCACCGTGACCACGGCCACGACACAGAGGAATGCATCCAGCTCCAGGACGAGATCGAGGAGCTCATTCGGCGAGGTCGACTCGACGGGTTCATCCGACGCAGGCCCGAGGGCAGAGGAGATCGACCAAAGGCCCTTCTGCAGCCTGAACCGCCAAGAAGGGAGGAGCAACTCGGGGACCGGCCTCCCATCGGGACCATCGACTCCATCACCGGAGGGCCTCAAGGAGGAGCGGACCACCCGCGACCGTGGAACTCGAAAAACCTGTAAATGTATCACTTACGATTTCACCTTGAATCTAAATTTCTTTCTACTTGACGTACTCTTCCCATCTGACGTGGATTTATTATGACTGGATATGACCCCTCCAAAAATAAAGTTTTGTTAGGAACGGGGGAGAACCCCGCCCAAGCATACCTAAAATGAAAGTCCGACTATCTCAAAATTGGATAGGGGGAGAGGCCTTACAACGCCTTGATGTGCCCCCACAGCCATATCAGGAACAGGAGGAGAACCTCGTCCTGACATGAGCAAAGTCAAAGGCCCAGTTCTTTTAGACTGGATGGGGGGAGAGGCCTTACAACGCCCTAATGTGCCCCCACAGCCATGTCAGGAACAGGAGGAGAACCTCATCCTGACATGAGCAAAGTCAAAGGCCCGGTTCTTTTAGACCAGATGGGGGGAGAGGCCTTACAACGCCCTGATGTGCCCCCACAGCCATGTCAGAAACAGGAGGAGAACCTCATCCTGGCATGAGCAAAGTCAAAGGCCCGGTTCTTTTAGACCGGATGGGGGGAGAGGCCTTACAGTGCCCTAACGCACCCCTACAGCCAAGCCGGGAACGGGAGGAGAACCTCACCCTGACTCGAGCAAAGTGGAAGGCCCGGACTCCTACGGGAGCCGGGATCCGTTCACGACACCAAAGAAGACTCCACCCGGACTCCTACGGGAGCCAGGCTCCGTCCACAACGCCAAGGAAGACTCCACTCGGACTCCTACGGGAGCCGGGCTCCGTTCACGATGCCAAAAAAGACTCCACCCGGACTCCTACGGGAGCCGGGCTCCGTCCACAACGCTAAGGAAGACTCCACCCGGACTCTTACGGGAGCCGGGCTCCGTTCACGATGCCAAGGAAGACTCCACCCGGACTCCTACGGGAGTCGGGCTCCATCCACAACGCCAAGGAAGACTCCACCCAGACTCCTACGGGAGCCGGGCTCCGTTCACGATGCCAAGGAAGACTCCACCCGAACTCCTACAGGAGCCGGGCTCCGTCCACGATGCCAAGGAAGACTCCACCCGGACTCCTACGGGAGCCGGGTTCCACCCATGGCTTCTGTAGCAAGAGCTGATGGTGGCGAAGCCCGGCCGCCCAACAAGATCGGGTAAAGAAAAAAGCCCCTCATTGGCACCTCCTCGCTCCTATGCAACCCTGCGAAAAGCGGAGGGAAGGCCCTCACTCCGAGAAGAGGAGGAAAATTAAAAAGGAAGGATGATGAACTACGACGGGAACAGATGAAGGATGAACCACACCAAAAGACCTAAAGGACTTCGTCCCAACTGAAACGGAGAGTTCCTACCGAACACCTCCGACCGCTAAAAAGACTTTCGACACCGGTTAGGAAGACAACGACATCCTCGAAATAATGCGGGGCCCGGACGGCCAAGCTCGGGCTTGCGGCCATATATGACGAGAAAGGCGAGCTAACGCATCGACGACCGGGCGCCCCCTAACGACGTCTACATCAGACAAGTCAAACAACAAGAAAAGTTCGGCGGACGGCAATTTAGTGCAACGCACGGACGAGGTAACACAAAACGCCCTTTTCATTCCATTTCCAATATACACGCTACAAAGCCCGGAAGGCCAAGGAAAGAAAGGCAAAACGACAAAAAGGAAGCAAATACATGAAAAGACAGAAAGACGAAAAGAGCTCTATGGAGGCCCTGCTCCCTCCGACCTAGAATTATCTACTCCGTCCCTTAACCAGGACTGCCTCAGATTCTCAATTTCTTCTTCTAGCTCTCCCCTTTTCTGCAGCGCATCCTGGAGCGCCCGACGAAGTCGCTGGCTCTCGGCTTCCGCCTCTCGATGCCTCTTCCTCAAGACCTCGGATTTCGCCTCTGCATCCGCGACGGCCCGTCGCTCGAGTGCCAGTTGGATCTTCAGTTGTTGCAGCTCAGCTGTCTTTTCCCCGAGGGAGACAGAAATCCCCTTAACGGTGCCTCTTAAGGCTTGGAGCTCTTCAGAATCTCGGGCGGAAGTAAGCTGTGCCCTGTTAGCCAGCTGCCTCTGGAGACGGACGACTTCGTCGGCCGCCATCCTGAATCTCCCTTTATATTCTTCCACCTGCCTGCGCCAGCTAGCCCGTTGCACGTCGTGGCTCACCTCGGCATCCTGAAGCTGCTGCTGAAGGTCGGAGACCTTCTGCAACCACCTCTGGTCATCATCGACCCGGGCCAAGAGTCGGGATGAATTTCCTTCCAGCTGGTCGATCTTCCCCTTCGCAGCTGACAGTTCCACCTTGAGGGTGCTGATCCTGGTGGCCTGGGCCCAAATTCGGTCGCTGGCACTCTTCTTGCATTCCTCGAGTTCCTTTGCGAAGTTCGCCTTCCTCCGGCTATACTTCATGATCCCCTTCACATGGAGACTGTTGCCCAGCTATGCAACCCAAGAGGGGGGGGTGAATTGGGTTTCTAAAAATTTTAAGCCCAACTGATTACTTATGAAGAACAAAACAAAGACTTTAATTCAATATTAATTACCTAAAGCAGGAATGCAAGAATATAATAAAGAAATAAAGTGAAGCGATAAAGCACACCACAAACACAAGAATTTATAGTGGTTCGATGCTAACCTTGCACCTACATCCACTCCCCAAGATCCTACTTGGGAATTTCAATCCACTATACTTTGTATTCAACCCGAATACAAAACGTCGGAAACTCCGACACTAGCTATCCCAAGCTAGATCACTTGTTTCTCGGGTACAAGTAAACTCAAAACACTCCGATTTCAGGTTCGGATCAACCTTTCCTTGTTTTGGAAATCCTCCAAAAACAAGAACAAAAACTCACAAAGAGTTAAAAAAATTTTGAGCACAGATTAATACAATAACAGCTCCTTTAAATGAGCGAATATAACAATAAAAACTTTACTCAAATGAAGAACCCCTTTTCGGATTTTCTTAAAGTGGATGAACGCTTGAACGAATGCTTGAGAAGAGGTTGATTGTTGATTGAAGATCTCTTTAAAGCTTTGGAAGATCTCTAGATCAAGGTTGAACAATAGGCTTGAAAGATACTCTCTTTGAAAGCTCTTGAATCTCTTTCACAATCTCTCGTGTGGATTTTGGATCCTCTTTTCTTTTTCTCTCAAATTATCTCATGGATCCTCTCAATGAATTTTATCTCTCTTTTGATCTGCCGATTGATCTTCTTCTTTTTTTTTTCTCTCCAATTTGATCTGCTATTTAATCTGCAATTTCTTTCACCATTTCAAGCATTTTATAGCATTAAAAGCAAGAGAAAATAATTTAGGCAGATAAAGAGCTGTTAGAGTAATTTTAGGAAGCATAAAAGGCAATTAAAATGAGCAAAAAACTATCCGTTGAAGACATTTTCCGTCGCAGGGGTCGACTCATGAGTCGACTCATGCATCAGGAGTCGACTCATGAGTCGACTTCTGTTGCATTTACTAGAGAATGCGTTTCTGGAAATTCTTGGCTCAAATCAGCAGGGGTCGACTCATGAGTCGACTCATGCCTTGTGGGTCGACTCATGGGTCGACTCACAGGTCGTGCCAAGCCATAAAACTAGCGTGCCAAAGAGAATTTTTGCGTGCCAATCAGCTCACAGTGCCATGAGTTGACTCATGAGTCGACTCATGCACTTCAAACCTTCATAACTTCAAAAATATAAGTCCAAAAATAATGAAATTTTCACCAATAGTTTTCAAATCATTTGTTTTATCAAATGATACTATCAAATCAGGATTTTAGTGAAATTATAATTTTGCCCTTGAAGAGCATAAGGACTTTTTCATTTTAAAATTATTTGTATCCCTTCAATCTGCTTTGTAATCATCAAAATCAATCTAGGAGCAACAATCTCCCCCTTTTTGATGATGATAAAATATTTGAACAAAAACATTTATGTGAATCACTAATTTCAAAAGAATGCATTATAGGTGTATATGCTTGAAAAGAGTATGATTCTTTTGGCATATTTATGCAAAAATAGTTTGTCCATTTTCTTAAAGATTTGAAAAGGGTATTAGATCATTTTGAGTTTAAGATATATCAGAGCAAGAGAAAAGAAATAAATTTTACAATGTATCAGAGCAAGAAAAATAATTTTTACAATGTTATCAGAAAAGATTTTACAATGTATCAGAGAAAATTTCACACAGTATCAGAGCAAATTTTATAATGTATCAGAGCAAGAAAAATAATTTTTACAATGTTATCAGAAAAGATTTTACAATGTATCAGAGAAAATTTCACACTGTATCAGAGCAAATTTTATAATGTATCAGAGCAAGTTAAAAGAAATTTTAGGAAAATTTTAGGGAGTATCAGAGTAAGTTAAATTTCTTAAGATGTATCAAGGTAAATAAAATTTCAAAAATTGTATCAAGGTGAGCATATGTAAAGCATTGTACTTAGCATTGTATTTTTGATATTGTTCTTTAACTTTTCAATTCATTCATTAATTTTCCATAATTTATAGTTTTGATTGCTTTTTTCTTTAAATGCTCATAATTTTTCTTTAATTGCTCATAATTTATGGTTTTGCTTTTTATGGATGGCTTTTTGTTTAATTTCTGTCTGATACCAAATTTTGATACCAAATTTTGTTTAATTTCTCCAATTTTTGTTTAATTTTAATTTTTATTTTTGTTTAATTTCTCCCCCTTTTTGACATCATCAAACATGGTTAACTCTTCCTTTTTCTGAAACATTCTTTAATTTCTTCTCCTTTAGAGTTTTTCACAGATGTTTGCTCCCCCTTAATATAGCAATTATCAACAGCAAACAACAACAAGGAGAAGATAATATTTCAACAAGAAGAAAATATATAACCAAAATATGATCGATATCATTACAAAAAGGTAGAAATATAAGTAAAAGATGATTCCATTAAAATCATAATTGTTTCAATACATAGTTCATATTATAAAAATCAACCAGCTAATTGTCAATACATGGTCCCAAGGTACAGATCCTAGAACAAGATACTAACTCCTAGGACCTAGTAATGATCAAGACAAATCATGGATCGGAGTCATCAGATATGGTATGAGAAGCTGATGGATCAGAAGTGCGTCCTCTACCCCGTCTGCCTCTGGTACGAGCAGGAGAACGAGATGAACTGGGAGGCTGAGAACACTGAGATGCTAAGGACTGAACAGAAAGGGTGAGTCTGATAGAATCAAGTACGTTCAGTGCTCTAGAAACAGATTGAAGTAGAGCAGTGAACTGAGTGGTAGCATGCTCACTCGATCCTCGGATTTCTTTCCTCAGTAATTCATATCCACCTTCTAGTGCTCCTCTGAGTCTGCCAGCCTCTGCAGTGAGGTCTGTGACCTCAATAGTTGACTCCTGTGGCTTGGGATGGGCCAATGCAAGGACTTGCCCCTGCAAGTCAAGAACTCTGCCAGTCAGTCTCCAGACTGTGTCCTCAAGCTGCTGTATCCTGATGGACTAATCTGAAATCATCTGAAACACAGTGGAGATGTGGGGAGTAATGGTCTGATCAGAAGAGGTGGCTCCAGGTGCAAAAGAAGTACTACCCCACTGACTAGACAGCAAAGAAGCCACACGCTGTGATATATGCTCGATCTGATCGTCAGCCAGTCTGAACTCTGAATGAGGTGCTCTGCTCTCTGGCTGATACACTGGTGTGGGCATCCTAGTAAACTCTGAAGGGCCAGCCTCAGTATCAGGAATGAACTGGGTATCTGGTGAAGCTGCCCTGAAGTCATGTACAGGAGAAGATGGACCTTCTTCTTCTACTCTGCCTTCAGTTCTGTCTTCAGCTCTTATTTCAGCTCTATCCTCAGCTCTTTCTTCAGAGCCCTTGATCCAACCACCATCAGTCTTTGTAATTCCCATTCGGTGCAGGCTGTGTTGGTTGAAAGTGTCCACATGTGAGAGCTTGGTAGGTGCCTCCCCCTCACAGCTAACTCCAAACCTCCTAAATACTCTAGTAAGGGCCATACCATAAGGCAAGTGTGCCTTGGATCTGTTCAAAGTTTCTCTCATGGCCTCTATCATAAGTGCAGGGAGGTTTAGGGGGGTCTGAGTGATGACATGAAACATGACACATACATCTCTGCTGGAAAGTAAGTCATGTCTACCACTCCTAGGAAAGAAGAGCTTTGTTACCATCTGATGCAGGACCCTCATCTCAATGGACAAAATCTTTGCTTCCAATTTGTTTAAACTTCCTGAATAGGTTTCTCCTAAAATAATTCTGATCCCCTCTTCTTTAATTGGGAGTTCCATATATGAGTATCCTTCACTAGGCAACTGAAGTATTTCTCCCAATATTCTAGAATCCAAGCAGATATCAATTCCCTTGACAGTTGAAGTCACTGACCCGTTTCCATAATGTAGATTCTGGTAGAATTCTCTAACTAGGTCAACATAGGTGACTTCCTTAAGGGAGCAGTAGAGTTCCCATCCTTGATTTTTAATTTTACTTGCAAAAGTAAAACCTTCTTTCTCAAAGAACCGAAAATCTATATTTTTCCCGGTTTCTACTTTTCTATCAGAAAGAGGATTTACACTGGGGCTTATGGAGGATTGAGAGGGACCTTGAGCAGGTACTGAAACTGGAGTGGGAGCAGTTGAAGATTGAGCGGCTTGCCTTTTCTTTCTGACAATTTCTTCAGGCTCACGGATTGATTTTCTTCTTTGGGGAAGTTTCATCTTTGGAGCCATATCCACTATACTAGCAGACAAGGAGACTTGAATTGAGTGGAGGAGGGATCACAAGAGAGTGAAGAAGGATTTTGGTGGAGAAAAGAAGTGGATTTTGGAAGATCGGTAAAGTGCTAGGGCACGTTCCAACCGCGCCAAGCAATGCGAGAAAGCACAGAAAATCCTTTTCAAGGAGGCGATTTTTGGTGGAGAGGAGGAGGGAGAATTGCCTCGAAATTAATCCTTGGATTTGGAGCAAAAAGAGTTGGAGAAGACGGCTTTTGGAAGAAGGACGATGGGAAGATGAGTCGTCTCACAAACAGTAACCCTTATAAAAACAATGAACCCGTTGAAAGTTGGTGGGATTTACAAGTTTGCCATTGAGTCGACTCATGGGGGTCGACTCATGAAGTTCAGAAATTCAGAAAAAATACAAATAAATTCCAAAAAATTCGAAATTTTGGGTGAAGGAATTTTGCTTAATGATAAGTTTTTAGAATGATAAATTTGAGCTTTTGGGACCAGGATAGTTGTTGGAAATTGGGCTCCAAGAATATTTGATATCAATTAAGAGAAGTTTAGGCATATGGATCTAGAATTCCTAGATTTCTCCTAATTTCACAGAATCTATCCTCACTAAGGGCCTTTGTAAAGATATCAGCTAATTGATTTTCAGTGCAAACATATTCAAGAATTACATTTTTGTTTTGAACATGTTCTCTTATGAAATGATGTCTTATTTCAATATGTTTGGATCTTGAGTGTTGTATTGGATTTTTAGATAGATTTATGGCACTTGTATTATCACATCTTATTGGTGTTTTATTAAGTTTGATTCCAAAGTCTTCGAGTTGTTGCTTAATCCACAAGATTTGAGCACAACAACTACCGGCTGCAATGTATTCGGCCTCAGCCGTAGACAGTGCCACCGAATTTTGTTTCTTGCTAAACCATGAGATTAGGTTAACTCCAAGAAATTGGCAAGTTCCACTTGTGCTTTTTCTATCTAATTTACATCCAGCAAAATCAGCATCTGAATATCCTAATAAATTAATTTGTGAGTCCTTAGAGTACCATAACCCTAGAGTTTGAGTACCATTTAAGTATCTAAGGATTCTTTTAACAGCATTCAAATGAGATTCCTTAGGATTAGATTGATATCTAGCACATAAACAAACACTAAACATGATATCAGGCCTACTTGCAGTTAAATATAGTAATGAACCAATTATACCTCTATAGTATTTTAAGTCTACGCTTTTACCTTCATCATCCTTGTCAAGCTTACATGAGGGACTCATTGGTGTGCCAATTGGTTTGCAGTTCTCCATTCCAAATCTTTTGAGTAGTTCCTTGGTGTACTTGCTTTGGGTGATGGAGATTCCCTCTTTTGATTGTTTGATTTGGAGTCCGAGGAAGAAGGTGAGTTCTCCCATCATGCTCATCTCGAACTCTCCCTGCATAAGCTTAGCAAAGTCTTGACAAAGGGATTCATTAGTAGACCCAAAAATTATGTCATCAACATAAATTTGTATAATTAGCATATCATTTTGATTTCTTTTAATAAATAGGGTTGTATCTACATTACCTCTTGTAAAACCATTATTTAGTAGAAATTTACTTAGCCTTTCATACCATGCTCTAGGTGCTTGTTTTAATCCATATAAAGCTTTATTTAATCTAAAGACATGATTAGGAAAAGTATGATTTTCAAATCCAGGGGGTTGTTCTACATATACTTCTTCAGAGATATAACCATTTAAAAATGCACTTTTAACATCCATTTGAAATAATTTGAATTTCATAAAGCAAGCATATGCAAGTAGAAGTCTAATAGCTTCTAATCTAGCAATAGGTGCAAAGGTTTCATCAAAATCAATTCCTTCTTCTTGATTATATCCCTTAGCAACCAGTCTTGCTTTATTTCTAATTACATTTCCATGCTCATCTAATTTTTTCTAAAGACCCATTTTGTGCCAATTATTGAATAATCTTTAGGTCTTGTCACTAAGGTCCAAACATTATTTCTTTCAAATTGATTAAGTTCTTCTTGCATAGCATTAATCCAGTTATGATCATTTTCAGCTTCTTCAAAAGTTTTAGGTTCAAGTTGAGATACAAAAGCACAATGATTAAGTACATCTCTAAGTGAAGAACGTGTTTTTACCCCATGCATAGGATCACCGATAATTAACTCCTTAGGGTGGTTGTGAACATACCTCCATTCCTTGGGTAGGTCATTTGTACCTTGAGGTTGTTCTTGAATTTCTTCACTTCTCTCATCTTGTTTATCTTCTTGATCCTTGTCTTCTGGAGTTGCTGAGTCTTTCAGAGTGATCTCCTTCATACCTTCTATTAGTGGCTCTGCATCATCAACACCCTCATTCTTCCTTGAAGGAAGATCGTTAGATTCATCAAAAACAACATGTATGGACTCCTCAACTACTAAAGTTCTTTTGTTGAAAACTCTAAATGCTTTACTAGTAGAGGAGTAACCTAGAAAGATTGCTTCATCTGATTTTGCATCAAATTTACTAAGTTTTTCTTTGCCATTAATTAATACGAAACATCGGCAACCAAAAATATGAAAATATGCAATATTTGGTTTTCTTCCTTTCCAAAGTTCATAGGGGGTTTTCTTTAAAAATTGTCTAATTAAAGCACGATTTAAAATGTAACATGCTGTGTTAATTGCTTCCGCCCAAAAATATCTTGGAAGGTTGCTTTCACACAACATGGTACGGGCCATTTCTTCTAAGGTTCTGTTTTTCCTTTCAACTACCCCATTCTGTTGGGGTGTCCTAGGAGCAGAGAAGTTATGGCCAATTCCATTTTCATCACAAAAATTTTCAAAGTCATGATTTTCAAATTCAGTTCCATGATCACTTCTAATA
Source organism: Elaeis guineensis (assembly GCF_000442705.2). Lineage (NCBI taxonomy): Eukaryota > Viridiplantae > Streptophyta > Magnoliopsida > Arecales > Arecaceae > Elaeis > Elaeis guineensis. Next base: position 39,627,206 of record NC_026007.2, on the reverse strand, counting down.
TTTTGAATTGAAAACCCTTTTTCATTAGGACTTTTCGATGAAATTTAGTGAAAATATGAAAAGTTTCATTTTTGTGAGCTAAAAAGAAAACCCAAGTAAAACGAGAGTAATCATCTATTATTACAAAGCCATATCGTTTTCCTCCTAGACTAGTGGTTCTTGTTGGTCCAAATAAGTCCATATGTAAGAGCTCTAAAGGTCTAGAAGTTGAAACAGTGTTTTTGGATTTAAATGATACTCTAGTTTGTTTACCTAATTGGCATGCATCACAAATTCTATCCTTTTCAAAATTCAGTTTTGGCAAACCAAGAACTAAATCTTTCTTAAATAATTTTGAAAGAGAGTGCATGCTAATATGTGCAAGTCTACGATGCCACAGCCAACTAGTCTCATTAATTTTAGCATTCAAAGATACTAGGCATTGCATGTCTAATTTGGCTAAATCATTTAAATCTACCATATAAAATTGCCATGCCTATGTCCTATAAATTTAATGCCATCGTTAATAGGACTCGTCACAATGCAAACAGATGATTCAAAAACTACTTTATACCCTTTATCACAGAATTGACTAATGCTAAGTAAGTTATGCTTTAAACCTTTAACTAATAAAACATTCTCAATGTATTTGGAGGGAGTGATACCAATGTTACCTATCCCGATGATCTTTCCTTTGCCATTATCTCCAAAGGTGACCATCCCTCCATCCTTAGCATCAAGCGTGATGAATTGTGATTCATCACCAGTCATGTGTCTCGAGCATCCACTGTCAAGATACCATTTCCTGTTTCCTTCTTGGGATGCTAGACACACCTGCAAGCAAAGATCAAGTTTCTGTCTTAGGTACCCAAGCTTTCTTGGGTCCTTTTAGGTTAGTCAAGATGGTTCCTTTTGGAACCCATATTTTCTTTGTGTTTGCATATTTGTTAATAAGACATGTGTATGATTTATGTCCTATTCTTCCACATTTAAAACAAGTAATACTTGTAGACTTGTTACTTGAATAATTTACATAAATATCCTTCAGAAATTTTTGTTTCTTCAGGGGTTTATAGCCAAGTCCAGCCTTATCATATATAGCTTTCTGATTATCAAGGATCATATTTAGTTTGTTTGAACTTAAGGTGAACTTATCTACTATAGATTTCAGCTTGTTAATTTCATCCTTAAAGTTTTGATTTTCTTGAATCAATGTGAATTTTTCAATTGAAAGGTTTTCAGCTTGTTTTATTAAGGACTGATTTTCCAATTTCAGTTCTTTGTTTTTCTTCCCTAGTTTCTTTAATTCATCAATTGAATCATAGAATGCTTCATGCAATTCTTCAAAAGTAAATTCACTAGTGGATTCAGAAGTTACCTCATTTTCGTGTGCCATCAGGCACAGGTTGGCTTGTTCTGTTGAGGTTTCCTCGTCGGAGCTTGAGTCATCACTCGCACTCCAGGTCGCCATCATTGCCTTCTTTTTGAACTTCTTTGGACCTTTCTTCAATTGTGGACATTCGGATCTGAAATGTCCCGGCTTCTTGCACTCGTAGCATATAAGGGGTTGATCTTTCTCCTTTTCTTTGCTTTGATCCCCTTTTGTGAATTTCTTTCTCATCCCCTGTTTCCTTTTTCTTAGAAACTTCTTAAATTTCCGGGTGATGAGTGCCATCTCTTCATCCTGTTCTTCATCTTCAGAGTCATCCGTTTCATAATCAGGCGAAGTTGTGGATTTGAGGGCAATGGTTCTTTTCTTTTTGACTTCATCCTCTTGATGTTGCTTCATGCTAAGTTCATGAGTCATCAAGGATCCAAGAAGCTCTTCTAGAGGTAGAGTGTTCAAGTCCTTTGCTTCTTGGATGGCAGTCACCTTGGCTTCCCAAGTTCTTGGCAGTGACCTGAGAATCTTCCTTACAAGTTCACTGTTAGTATAAGATTTGCCAAGACTCTTTAAACCATTGATTATATCAGTAAAATGAGTAAACATAGCAGTTATGGACTCATCATGCTCTATTTTGAACAATTCATATTTATGTACAAGCATGTTTATTTTAGACTCTTTTACTTGATTTGTTCCCTCATGGGTTACTTCTAACCTATCCCATATTTCTTTAGCAGATGCACAAGTAGAAATGCGATTAAATTCACTTGCATCTAGTGCACAATAAAGGACATTCATGGCTTTGGCATTTAATTGTGCCAATTTCTTGTCAACTCATCCCATTCTTTTTCGGGTTTGGTTGACTCCTCACCATCTATAATCTTGGTGGGTGTGTGAGGACCGTTCACTATGATACTCCACATATCATAGTCGAGTGCTTGTATGAATATCTTCATCCGAGCTTTCCAATAGGTGTAATTAGACCCATTGAAAAGTGGAGGTCGTTTGTAGATTGCCCCTCGGCTAGAGAAGTACCGACATGGGTTGCCATAGATCTTTGGCTCTTTGATTGTTAGATCAAAGAAGGGCTAGAGCACCGGCTCTGATACCACTTGTTGCCCAGCTATGCAACCCAAGAGGGGGGGTGAATTGGGTTTCTAAAAATTTTAAGCCCAACTGATTACTTATGAAGAACAAAACAAAGACTTTAATTCAATATTAATTACCTAAAGCAGGAATGCAAGAATATAATAAAGAAATAAAGTGAAGCGATAAAGCACACCACAAACACAAGGATTTATAGTGGTTCGGTGCTAACCTTGCACCTACATCCACTCCCCAAGATCCTACTTGAGAATTTCAATCCACTATACTTTGTATTCAACCCGAATACAAAACGTCGGAAACTCCGACACTAGCTATCCCAAGCTAGATCACTTGTTTCTCGGGTACAAGTAAACCCAAAACACTCCGATTTCAGGTTCGGATCAACCTTTTCTTTTTTGGAAATCCTCCAAAAACAAGAACAAAACTCACAAAGAGTTAGAAAATTTGAGCACAGATTAATACAATAACAGCTCCTTAAATGAGCGAATATAACAATAAAAATTTACTCAAATGAAGAACCCTTTTCGATTTTCTCAAAGTGGATGAACGCTTGAACGAATGCTTGAGAAGAGGTTGATTGTTGATTGAAGATCTCTTTAAAGCTTTGGAAGATCTCTAGATCAAGGTTGAACAATAGGCTTGAAAGATCCTCTCTTTGAAAGCTCTTGAATCTCTTTCACAATCTCTCGTGTGGATTTTGGATCCTCTTTTCTTTTTCTCTCAAATTATCTCGTTGATCTCAGGCTTTTTCGTGCAGATTTCGGATCCTCTCTATTTATTTGATCTCACATTTGATCTCTATTTAATCTGCAATTTCTTTCACCATTTTAAGCATTTTACAGCATTAGAAGCAAGAGAAAACAATTTAGACAGATAAAGAACCGTTAGAGCAATTTTAGGAAGCATAAAAGGCAATTAAAACGGGCAAAAAACTATCCGTTGAAGATATTTTCCATCGCAGGGGTCGACTCATGAGTCGACTCATGCATCAGGAGTCGACTCATGAGTCGACTTCTGTTGCATTTACCAGAGAATGCGTTTCTGGAAATTCTTGGCTCAAATCAGCAGGGGTCGACTCATGAGTCGACTCATGCCTTGTGGGTCGACTCATGAGTCGACTCACAGGTCGTGCCAAGCCAGAAAACTAGCATGCCAAGGAGAATTTTTGCGTGCCAATCAGCTCACAGTGCCATGAGTTGACTCATGAGTCGACTCATGCACTTCAAACCTTCATAACTTCAAAAATATAAGTCCAAAAATAATGAAATTTTCACCAATAGTTTTCAAATCATTTGTTTTATCAAATGATACTATCAAATCAGGATTTTAGTGAAATTACAATTTTGCCCTTGAAGAGCATAAGGACTTTTTCATTTTAAAATTATTTGTATCCCTTCAATCTGCTTTGTAATCATCAAAATTAATCTAGGAGCAATAATATCCAACTAAAAGTTGGAGTCATACTCTATTAGTTTTAAGTCAGATTCTCCATAACCGAGTCACTGACCCTTAGTATTTCTCAAATACCTAAGGATGTCCTTTCAGTGATTCTACTCAGATCTTGCAGGTATCCACTCACTACCCTAATGAGTATACCATATCCAATCTCATACATGGTGTACATGATAGGATAAATTTTACTCATAAACACTCTATGTACGTTGGACTGGGATAATCTAAGCAGCCTCTTAGATCTATCTCTATAGATCTTTCATCTCTAAAATGAGGGATGCTTTTTCTAAGTCCTTTATGGAGAATAATGATAATAGCAAAACTTTGATTCTCGATAATATAAGAAATATCATTCCTGATTAAGAGAATTTTATTTGCATACAAAATAAGAAATACACTCATAGAACTATTAACCCATTTATATTTACAGGATTCTTCTTCATTCTCAACGAAGCTATGCATTTTGATCACTTATCAAAATGCACATTCTGATAAGTGGTATATTTTATTATTTATTGAAGATATTTTTGGTAATTTATGGTCCTAACATCTTCTTAAAAATCTTAATTTCATGAATTTATTAAATTTTCTTAAAAAATAAGTGATTTTGAAAAAAATATGAAAATAGATATATTTGTAAAAAATAGATGTTAATTTAATTGAGTAATTTAAGCACTAAAATGAAAGAAATTTTTGAAAAATTTAATACATATTTTTTTTCTAATTTTTTAAGTGAAAATCAGAGTGAAAATAGAGCTAAAATACTCGAAAAAATAAAAAAATAGCCTTCGATATACGGTGGATCGGTCGCTCGGTCCACAGAGCCAGGGCACGATCCATCGAAAATACTACATGATTGATCGAACAACTATGGTTCGATCCAACTTTGATAAGGATTAAAACTATGGATTTTGGCAGATCTGGCAGTTCAAGCTCCATCCGACGGTCAGGAATATTCCTAAGGGGATTAATATGATTTCTAAGGGTTTTAGGACTCCTTTTCCTACCAAAAAATTATGAAAAATTTATCTATAAATAGAAGATCTGGGAATAAGCTTTGTGAGCAAAAAAATTAAATAGAAAGTATAGAAAAAAAAAAAAAAAAAAATAAAATAGCTTTAGGGATCCAAGGAAAAGAAGGAGAAAAATTGGTTCGCTCTATGGAGTACGACGAAAGATGGAGAGGTCATCAACCATCTTCCCGATGAGGCTTGACTGATCAACTTCAGATCTTTATTATAATTTTATTTTATTTTATTTTTTTTTTTAAAATTTTTGTACTTGAATTTTAATTTTAATTAATGTAAAATTTATTTCTTGCATTTAAATTCTTGTCTTTTATTTTTGCAAGTAGATGCTAGGATCTAATTAGTAGATCTTAGTACCCGATTTATTTTATACTTTTTTAAATTTTTATTATTATTTTTATTATAAGTAGATGCTGGGATCTAGTTAGTAGATCTTAGTATCCGATTTATTTTTTATACTTTTATTTTTATTTTCTGACTTAAATTATTTCTCCAAAATTTTATTTTTTTATAAAATTAAAGATTTCAATTCAAAATCTTACCTTCTCTGTGGATTCGACCTGACTCACTACTTTCTACATATTTTAAATTTTTATTGAAGTCAAAATTTGATGATAATCATGTGTCCTAACGACAGCATCGCGAGCGTATCAATTTTTGGCATCGTTATCGAGAAAGCATCAATTTTAATATTTAATTTCTTTGATTTTTTTATAAATTTAACATATTGACTTTTCTATTTTTTTATCTTTGTGTAGAAAAAAATTTCAGAAATTCAAAAAAATAAAGGTAGAAAGCTTCAAATTTTGCTTGGTGAGATCAATCCTAACCCTAATCCTAACTATTTTTTTCTATTAATTACTATTTTTTTAAATTAACCTAAAATTCATCCACATAAACCTAATAAAAATTGCATGACAAGAGTAGAAACTTAATTTTAGGAGCATTCATCATTGTAGATTTATTTTTGGTGATCGTTGGAGACAAGATAAGCTTTCAAGTTTTATTAGTTTCATGCATCTAATTTAGTTGCATAGAACCCCTTTTTGAAATTGGTTGTGCATATTCATCTCAAATCAATTTAGGGGCAACACTCATAATAAGATAAGATGGAGATTTCATCACCCTCCCTTGGCTCAAAAACAACCATCCAACATCCCATATTAACCTTAGCCTAACTAAAATCAATAGACATTGGCCCCTAGTATTAATCGAGTTTAGTTCTGAGTATTGTGGTCAAGTCAAGTGCAAAGTAAGTCCGAACTCACTCCTGAAACTAGTGTCTAAGACTAGAGGTTATAAAGGCTCAGCCTAAGGTATTTGTGGTTATTAATTAATTTCGTTAGCTTACCTGGCCAATTCAATTGATGTCTAAGGCAAGCAACAGGGGGACCCCCATGATCCCACCTCTTACCTGGGCTAGTTGAAGGAAGTGAGAACAAACCCAATTTGTATCTATACTAAGCCACTCTACATCGAACTGTTAGGTCTAAGAAAACCCATAGGTGTCTAGGTTTAATTATTTGCTAACTTGATTGTAATTAACACTAAACCACAACTAATTCTTCCCACCTTACGTATCTAAGTCTAGGGCTCTTAAAAAAAAAATGAAACAAAAAACAAAACTTGAATCATACATTAGGTTTGTACTAGTATATGCAAGGTAGAAGATCTCTCTATCCTGACCTAGTTGAATCCAATCCTGAGATTGAACGGATTGATTCATATTTAAACCTGAAAATCAGGATGGTTGGAGATCCTAGAGAACCACCTAGACAGATGAAGGAATATTTTATTTCCTTCCACCTATAATCCATCGACTTGTATCCACTTACTTGATATCCCTGCAAGCCACTATGAGATCAAGTCAACCACAATCCAGATGCTTCCATCTTTCTATGGGAATACTAATGAAGATCCTTACAAGCATCTGGATGAGTTCTTAGAAAATTTGTTCCACGGTGGAAAATTCAAAATTTTACTGATGACGCACTTAGATTACCTTATTCCCCTTCTCACTTAAAGACAAAGCCAAGTACTGGCTTGGCACAATAGGGAGACCAATCCAAACTTGACTGAAATGTAGCATGAGTTTCTTAAGAAATTCTATCCCATAGGTCGAACCAATTCCATGAGGTGAGCCATCACTGGATTTGCTCAGCTTCCAAAAGAACAAATTCATGAATCATGGGAAAGACTTAAGGAACTTCTTAAAAAATGCCCACACCATGGTCTATCTAAGTGGCAAATTGTTCAAGCTTTTTATGAGGGTTTAGGTGACCAATACAAACAGATGGTAGATGCATCTTATGGGGTGCATTCATGAGTAAAAGTGAGGATGAAGCCTACACTTTATTTGAAACTTTGAGTAAAAATTCAATCAATTATGTTTCATTATCCTCCTACGAAAGATCAATCCCTCACCAAAAGCAGCAAAAATTTTTGAGATCAAAGCAAACAGACTCTAGTCCTAAGGCCGATCTGAACCTAATAGCCTAAAGATTAGATAAAGTCGACCTTCTTACCCAGAAATTTGATCAGTTCCTAATATTAGGTCAACAATCTCCTACACAATACACACCACCACCTAATTATCAGGAGATTTGTTCTATCTGCTAGTCAGGCCCATCATGTGATTGAATGGTCCCATGACTGCAGTTTCACCTTTCATCCAAGAACAAGTTCAAGCTACTCAAGGTTACCTCTAGTCCTATTAATGATTTATTCTTAAACACATATAACCAAGATTGGAGGAACCACTTTAATTTTTCTTGGAGACCCTCAACAGACTCAGGCTCAGACCCAAATTTTTTCTGGTGGCAAACTTTCAGAATAGACCTCAATACCAAAATTATACTTATAATAGTGGTCAGCCTAGTCAGCCTATCCAGTCATTCTATTACAATCAGGCCGTTATACCCCACCTCCTCAACTGACCAATCTAGCTGATGATAGGTTTAGCCAACTTCAACAAATGATTATGACCCAACAGCGATCCCTCACCAGGCTAGAAGTACAAATAAACAATTGGCTGAATCTTCTATGAGGAGAGAACTAGGTCAATTGCCAAATGAACCAATACCGAATTTTGAAAATGACCCACCCATCCACCAATCACCTAGACCTAGTCATCAATCCAATGTCTCATCTAAGAATCTCCAATTTGAAAGTGACAATGTAATTTTTGAGCTTAAAAGTAATAAGATTCTAAGGACCCATATTCAGACCAGGGAGAGAGGCTAGTACTGATGCTAGTCAAAATAAAAATTTAGAAAAAGAGGTTAGTATTGAAGCTAACCCAATAGAAGAACCTGATCCCAGTACTGATATTGACCTAAGTGAAGAAAAGAAGAAAGTGGATGAGTTACCCCAAGATATATCCATCAAGAGTCCCATTTTCTTCAGCCTTAGAAGCCAGTTCTTCCACTTTAGAATTACCATCTCCTTCAGAATTAAAATTTTCTTTGATCACACTTGAGAACATATGTTTAAAACCATGAGATATCCTTCCAGTACCTATTACTTCAAACTCAACTCCTAACCTAAAAACTCAATTCATGAGCATTTTAGAAGAACAAATAAGAGAAATTCTCGACAAACAAGGGTTTGTGAATTATCTTTCTAAAATTAAAAAGGAGGATGTGAAATACTTTTTGAAGATTGATAATAAAATATTGAAAATTTATCAAAGGCCATCTTCTTGAGATTGACAATCCAAAATCATTGAAATTTGTAAATCCAATATTTGACACAGGATAAGTAAGAATTGGCATGGTCTGGCTAAGGACGGTAAACTTAGTGCTTCTTGAGAGGCAACCCAGTTTTCAATTTTTAGTTTTGTACTTTTTGCTATCTTTTGTATTTTGTTTAGGTCAATCGAGTCTTGCTTAGTATCTTTTGTAGGAATCAGAAGACAATATTGGCTAAGTTAGGGGAGAATCAATTTTGAAAAGACTTATGGATCAGATGATATCTCTCATTTTCTTTCTCTTTACATGCACTGTTCATATTTCCTACTCCATTGAGGACAATATTGATTAAGTTGAGGGAAAAATAATTTTTTTTTTAAATCCTCAAGTAAGTTAGTATTTAGTATTTAAGCATCTGATTACACTTAAGAATTAAGTTAAACCAAACATATTTTAAAATAAAATTGATGTACAGACTAGAGAGTTTGTGAGATATTGAGAGATCAAGTATTAAGAAAACTTAATAAAGAGTTAAGTTTAGAACTTAAACAATTTTCTTTGAGAATTTCTAAATTTTTCTACCAGCATCAAAAAAAGAGTTAACTTTTTTATGGGCTTGTGTAGAGTAACTATATGTTTCTTCATATATTTAAAAAAAAAAAAGTTTTCAAGTACTTCATATTGAGAACCGGGCCTCTTTACCTAAGCAAGCATTGAGTTTCGAGTCAAAAGGTATGAAGGGCAAAGAAGCTTTGTTGTAAAGTTAGTTTTAACTCGTAGCCTGTTTGATTTAAGCAAATAAGTCCGAGGGGTATTCTATACCTAGTGCCTTAAAGCCATCTGGTTTGGGAGTCATTGGCTGAAAACTCGCTACATGGGTCAAACAAAAAGCTTAAGGGGTTAAGACACTCAATAGTAGTATAATGTTTAAAAAAAAAGAGAGAGAGAAAAAAAATCAATCAATAAATGAAGGACGGAAGTAACAATATACTTATCCATGTGAAGGTGAATGATTTGGAGATAAAGGTAGCGATAATTTAGAAAAATACAGAAAAAGTTTAGTATTCTTAGTTTAAACTCTCATATTGACTAGTATTAATACCCCAATGACATACCTCATTTACGCTTTACTGAACATCAGTGTCCTTTTGAAAATTATTTGGTGAAATTTGAGATTTTAAGTTAAACGGTACTTGATTCTAAATTTTTTTTTACTCAAGGACGAGCAAAGTTTAAGTTGAAGAGTGTGATAATGATATATTTTTATATTTATTAAAGATATTTTTGGTAATTTATGGTGCTAACATCTTCTTAAAAACCCTAATTTCATGAATTTATTAATTTTCTTAAAAATAAAGTGATTTTAAAAAAAATATATAAAATAGATATATTTATAAAAAAATAGATGTTAATTTAATTGAGTAATTTAAGCATCAAAATGAAGAGATATTTTTAAGAAATTTAATGCATATTTTTTTTTAATTTTTCAGATAAAAATCGGAGCAAAAATAGAGCTAAAATATTCTAAAAAATAAAGAAAATAGCCTTCGGTATACGGTGGACCGACCGCTCGATCCACAAAGCCAGGACATAATCCATCAAAAATGCTACACTATCCACAGGTGTGATCGGATGGCTGTGGTTTGATCTGACTTTGATAACGATTAAAACTATGGATTTTGGACAGATCTGGGTGGTTCAAGCTCCATCCGACGGTCAGGAATATTCCTAAGGGATTAATATGATTTCTAAGGGTTTTAGAACTCCTTTTCCTACCAAAAAATTATGAAAAATTTATCTATAAATAGGAGGTCTGGAAATAAGCTTTGTGAGTAGAAAAATTAAGTAAAAAATATAAAAAAATAAAAAAAATAAAATAGCTTTAGAAACCCAAGGAAAAGAAGGAGAAAAGCCAATTCGCTCTACGGAGTACGACGAAAGATGGAGAGGTCATCAACCATCTTTCCGATGAGACTTGGCTGATCAACTTCAGATCTTTATTATAATTTTATTTTATTTTATTATTTTTTTTTAAATCTCTTGTACTTAAATTTCAATTTTAATTAATGCAAAATTTATTTTCTTGCACTTTAAATTCCTATCTTTTATTTTTTGCAGGTAGATGCTAGGATCTAGTTAGTAGATCCTAGTACCCGATTTATTTTATATTTTTTTAATTTTTATTATTTATTTTTATTGCAAGTAGATGCTAGGATCTAGTTAGTAGATCTTAGTACCCGATTTATTTTTTATACTTTTAATTTTTATTTTTCGACCTAAATTGCTTTCTCCAAAATTTTATTTTTTTTTGCAAAATCAAAGATTTCAAGTCAAAATCCTATCTTCTCTGTGGATTCGATCCGACTCACTACTTTCTACATATTTTTAACTTTTATTGAAATAAAAATTTGATTGATAATCACGATGTCCTAACAACAGCATCGTGAGCGTATCACATTCTAACTCTAAAATATTTAGCATTGCCATAGGAGAAAGTATCTCGCTATGGTCAATACCATTTCATTGACAATATCTTTAGGCAACCAAATGAACTTTTAGGTCTCCATCTTCTCGTTTGTGCTCTCTAATCTTATTGAAGATCCACTTACACCCTATGGGCTTTATCCTTTCGAGTGGATCAACGAGTGTCCATACACTATTGTTCATTATGGACTTCATTTCAGACTCTATGGCTCTAAACCATTAATCAGAGTCAGACCTCTGCATAACATCCATGTAAGTGATCAGATTCTTATTATTTTCATTGAGTTCAACAGGATCACATCCCAGAACTGAAAATCGAAGTATCTATCCGACGGATGCGGTACTCTATCGGTTCTCCTTAATGGTGCCTCTATAATAGATTTCAAATTTGATCTAATCAAATCTAATTCTATAGATTCACTAGATTGTATCGATTCTTCTACTTATTGAACTTCATAAGTTTCACATTAAAGGCATCAGTTCTTTCACCAAGGTACTCTTTTTCTGAAAGAAATGCTGAATAACTCTTATTCTTTAGCATGGTAGAAGTTATATCTCTAAGATTTTTTGGATTACCCTACAGAATAATATATATAGCATCGAGATTCAAGTTAATCGATCTGCAAATGCTTGATATAAATTGAACACTCCCAAACTCTAAGGTAAGAAAATATCGGCTTACGCCTAGTCCATATCTCATATGGAGTCATTGCGACTGATTAATTCAAAATTTAGCTCAAAACATAACAAGCAGTCTTAAGAGTATAATCCTAAAAGGAGACTGACAGACTTGTAAACTCTATCATGGATTGAACTATGTCTAACAAAGTCGATTTTAATAAGAGAGAATCCTATTCTCTTTTAGATATGTCAAAAACTCATCAAAAAGGTATTCTCCTCTTTGAACTGATCAAAGAGTTTAATGCTCTTTCCAGTTCATTTCTCTACCTTATTAAGAAATTGTTGGGTATAAAATACCCCCCAGCCGAAGTTCGCGATGGGAGTGACCCTCCGGGGATCCAACTGACTTTCAACCTCTGGCAACGTCTCTTCAAACCTCCCAGACGGTCGAGCCTCCACCACACTCCCAAGTTTTGTCGACGAGCAGGACCCGCCAGCACCGACCGGATTCTTCGCGACGTCCGGACTCCTATGGGAGCCAGATCTCGTCTCCGACTCCAGCCACAGGCAGACTTCGTCCGGACTCCTACGGGAGCCGGACTTCGTCCCCAACATCAACTGCTGGAAGGCTTCACCTGGACTCCTACAGGAGCCGAGCTCCGCCCGCAACTTCACTTACAGGTAAACTCCATCCGGACTCCTACGGGAGCCGAACTTCATCCCTGACCTTGATTGCAGTTGGACTTCGACCGGACTCCTATAGGAGTCGGGCTCTGTCCTCAGCTCAGACTACGGGAAGACTCCATCCAGATTCCTACGGGAGTCGGACTTCATCCCCAACATCAACTGCTGGAAGGCATCACCCGGACTCCTACGGGAGCCGAGCTCTGCCCGCGACTTCACTTACAGGTAAACTCCGTCCGGACTCCTACGGGAGCTGGACTTCATCCCTGACCTTGATTGCAGTTGGACTTCGATCGGACTCCTATGGGAGTCAGGCTCTGTCCTCAGCTCCGACTGCGGGAAGACTCCGTCTGGATTCTTACGAGAGCCGGACTTCGTCCCCAACATCAACTGCTGGAAGGCTTCACCCGGACTCCAACGGGAGCTGAGCTCCGCCCGCGACTTCACTTACAGGTAAACTCCATCCGGACTCCTACGAGAGCCGGACTTCATCTCTGACCTTGATTGCAGGTGGACTTCGATCGGACTCCTATGGGAGCCGGGCTCCGTCCTCAACTCCGACTGCGGGAAGACTCCATCCAAATTTCTACGGGAGCCAGACTTTATCCCCAACATCAACTGTTGGAAGGCTTCACCCGGACTCCTACGAGAGCCGAGCTCCGCCCACGACTTCACTTACAGGTAAACTCCGTCCGGACTCCTATGGGAGTCGGACTTCATCCCTGACCTTGATTGCAGGTGGACTTCGACTGGACTCCTATGGGAGCCGGGCTCCATCCCCAGCTCCGGCTACAGGAAGACTCCGTCCGGACTCCTACGGGAGTCAGACTTCGTCCCCAACCTCAATTGCTGGAAGGCTCCACCCGGGCTCCTACGGGAGCCGGACTCCAGCTACCGACTCCAACCGAACTTCGACCGACAAGTCTGGACCCCCTGGCAGGCCACAATAATGGCCACGGTTCTGCTCCACTCCCTGCGACGGACCCTACGCACTCCATTACTCCCTGGCAGGCCACAATAATGGCCACGATTATGCTCCACTCCTACGGCGGACCCTACGCAGCTCCATTACTCCCTGGCAGGCCACAATAATGGCCATGATTCTGCTCCACTCCCTGCGGTGGATCCTGTGCGGTTCCACCACTCCCTGGCGAGTCGCGACAATGGACGCCGCTCCACTCCCCAACTGATTCCACGTGGCGAGCCATGATGACAGCCATGACTCCACCCCCATTACTCTTCATGATAAACTCCTCCTGACCATGGCAGCCCACTGCCAGACGGTTACAAACATCGCCATCAGTTTGTTTCCCCCTCCGCCTATAAAAGGGGGACCCAGATACGTTACTCTCTAAGCTCTCATTTTTTATCTAGAAATTCTGCTAAAATTTTGGTTCAAGCACTCCATTCTTGTTGAGGTAGAGAGCTGACTTGAGCGTCGGAGGGTCTTGCCGGAGCAACTCCACCTCCGATTTAGACTTCTTTTGCAGGTCCCGACGGTGACCATAACCCCACGACTCCAGCTTCTCCGACGCAGGCAGATTTTTTGCACCAACAGGATTGGTGCTAGAGGAAAGGGCTAAACCTCCATAGTACCCTTGTTCTTAAAGGAGCACTCAACGAAACCGCCTCTGGTCATCTTCTCCGACATCCGCTACCCCTTTCCCCCCATTGGATCCTCGCCCGATGACTTCTCGTGAAGCATCACACGGCGACCCACGGCCTCCGCAGCTAGATCTCAGGTTCTGGCCTCGCCTCTGGTTTTTGGCCCCACATCCTCCGCAATGGTCACCGGCATGGAGTGGTCGGACAATCGACCTCCGACGGATTTTGCCAACACCATCTCGGGAGGATCCGCGATAGGAAGCAACCAACGTACTGGCCGTACCCTCCAAGCGACAAAGATTGAGGAGCCCATAACCTTTACTGAAGAAGATGCTCAGGGAGTTCAAATCCCTCATAACGATGTGGTTTGTAGTTTCTTTGAATATAGCAAATTACGATGTCTGTCGCATTCTCGTCGATAATGGAAGTTCGGCCGACATTTTGTTCTATGATGCCTTTTCAAGAATGTCCATCCTTGATGGCCATTTGAGGCCGATTAGCTCCCCTCTGGTAGGGTTTTCCGACGACGCTGTTCGATGGAGGGAATAATAACTTTGACTGTGGCCGCAGGTCGATTTCCAAGACAATCCAGGGCTCTGGTAAATTTTCTGGTGGTGAAGGCACCGTCAGCCTACAACGCAATTCTCGGCCGACCTGGCCTCAACACTCTCCGAGCCATCGTATCAACCTACCATTTGAAGTTGAAATTCTCCACCAACCAGGGGATCGGAGAGGTCCAAGGAGACCAAGCCCTAGCCAGGCACTGCTACAACATAGCCTTGCAAAGAAGCAACCAATCTGACCCCTGTCCAGTCGATGGACTGGATGCTTGCGATGACCTCACTGAAGAGAGGGGCGTCCAATTGAAGATCTGGTCCGATCCCTTTGAACGATGGAACGCGGAGCATGTAGCAATGATTGGCTCCAACCTGGGAGAGGAGGTGCGGATGCATCTCATCGATTTTCTACGAAAGAATGCAGATATTTCGCCTGAGTTCCAGCAGACATGCAGGAGATTGACACGAAAGTCATGGAGCACCACCTGGCCGTCGATCCAAAGCATCGACGGACGAAAGAAAAAATCTGAGGTCATGCACCAGAGAGACAGAGGGCGATAGTCGAGGAAGTGGACAAGCTTCTTAAAGCCAGATTCATTAGGAAAGTCAATTATCCTGATTGGATTTCCATGTTGTCTTAGTCAAAAAAGCAAACGACAAGTGGAGGATGTGCATAGACTTCAAAAAGCTGAATAAGGCCTGCCTAAAGGACAGCTACCCTTTCCAAAATTGATCAACTGGTGGGCGCAACCTCGGGCCATGAGCTCCTCACCTTCATGGATGCATTCTCCAACTAATCAAATCAGGATGGCACCGAAAGATGAAGAAAAGACCGCTTTCATTACTAACCGTGGCCTTTACTGTTACAGGGTCATGCCTTTCGGCCTCAAAAATACAGGCCAACTACTAGCGGTTGGTGAACAAAATCTTCAAGGAGCAGATTGCCGCAATATGGAGTCTCATGGACGACATGCTCGTAAAAAGCAAATCTTTTGTGGACCACGTCGCCGACCTCGAGGAGACCTTCGACGCTCTTCGAAAATATAAAATGAAGCTGAACCCGACTAAATGCACTTTCGGAGTAACCTCGAGAAAATTCTTGGGCTTCATGGTGTCGGGCACGGGATTGAGGCCAATCCAGAAAAAATTCGCACCATCCAGGAGATGGCCGCCCCAAAGTCGATAAAAGAGGTTTAGCGCCTTACAGGGAGGGTAGCGGCCCTGAATCGCTTCGTCGCAAGGTCGGCCGAACGGTGCTTACCCTTCTTTCAAACCCTCAAGCAGCCGAAGAACTTCTGTTGGACCTCTGAGTGCCAACGGGCATTCAAAGAACTAAGGAGCTACCTCGGCTCACCCCCGCTGTTGGCAAAAGCTAGAGCCTGGGGAGGAACTATTTTTATACCTGGCAGTCTCTCCAAGGCTCTCACGGCTGTCCTTGTCAAAGAAGAAGCGAAAGTCCAACGGCGATCTACTACGTCAGTTGCGCGTTGAGAGACGCTGAGACCAGATATACCAAATTAGAAAAACTGACTTATGCCTTGTTGATTACAGCCGGAGGCTCCGACCCCTACTTTCAAGGGCACACGTAACGCTGCTCACCGACCAACTGATCAAGGCGATTTGCACCGGGCGGATGCCTCCGGAAGGATGGCAAAATGGATGATCGAGCTCACAGAATTTGACATCAACTATCAACCCAGGCCAGCAGTGAAGGCCCAAATATTGGCAGATTTCATAGTGAAGTGTACTATCCCAGAGGAGGCCGAACCTGAACAAGGCAAATTGACGGCCTGAAGCCCCGACCGAACTCCCCCAAAAAGAAGTAGATCCTCTAATCGCTTTGGGCCCTCTATGTGGACGGGTCTTCCAACATGTCAGGTGCAGGTGCAGGCCTGATTTGATCAGTCCGGAGGGAATCATCGTGGAGTATGCTCTACATTTTGAGTTTCCTGCAACGAACAATGGGGCAGAATATGAAGCTCTGGTCGCAGGACTGAGGATCGCCAAAGAGCTAAGAATAGATCGGCTCCGGGTCCACAGTGACTCCCAACTAGTAGTGGACAGTCAATGAAAATTACGAAGCGTGAGAGGACAGCATGGCTAATACCTTGAAAAGGTAAAGGAGCTCGTCCCCGCCTTCGACAGCTTCAACATCAGACAGATCCGAGGTTGGAAAATACCAGGGCTGACCTCTCTCTAAGCTGGCAACGTTGGCTCTGGCCGAATTGCCCAAAGGCATTCTTTTTGAAGTTCTAAAGTGTCCGAGTACAGAAGAATCGCGACCCATGATGAAAATTGACCACGAACCCAGCTGGTCGACCCACTGATAACCTATCTCAGAGATGGGGTTCTCCCCCAGGATGCTAAAGAGGCTCGGAAGCTCAGAAATCAAGCCTCCCGATACATCCTTTATGAGGGCAAGTTTGTACAAGAGATCATACTCTTTGCCCCTTTTGAAATATCTCCGGTCTTTAGAAGCTGACTACGCCTTGTGGGAGGTGCATGAAGGAATCTGCGGAAACCATTTGGGGGCTAGATCTTATCCCACAAGTTGCTCCACCAAGGATATTACTGGCCGACAATGCATCATGATTCGATTGAATATGTCAGAAAGTGTGATCGATGCCAGAGATATGCCAATATCCAGAGACAGCCCCACCGAGCTTACACCCTTGAGTGCCCCATGGCCTTTTGCGCAATGGGGGATGGACATCCTTGGCCCCTTTCCCATGGCGTCGGGGCAGAGGAAGTTCCTCCTTGTAGCGATCGACTACTTCACCAAATGGGTTGAAGCCGAACCACTAGCAAAAAATCACAAAGAAGCAAAAGTGCAAGATTTCGTCTGAAAGTCGATCGTATGCA